>NC_081184.1:162505343-162805343 GCF_029867415.1 Vicia villosa | reverse complement strand
ATTATCAGTTGAGAAGCATACATGTAGTAATGATTGTCTCCATATTAAGAATAGAGATCACATTTTTGTTCGATGCAAGCATTATGGTAATGTTTGGCAGGTTATATCTGGTTGGTTGAGATTTTGCTCGGTTTTTCAGGGTCACTGCTTAGATCATAATGATTAATTTGTTGCTTTGGGAGGAACGAGTAAAGAGTGTAGTCTTGCTTTTCATGTCATTTGGAGTGCAGTGGTGTGGATTATTTGGAAAGCGCGCAACCAATCTATTTTTCAGAATAAATTTTTAACGGTGTTGTCAATTTGTGAAAAGGTGATGCTACAATTGTATTGGTGGTTGAAAACTTATTATGTGAGTTCTAGGGTAGATTATCATAGCCGGAGGAGTAATTTTATATGTTGTATTTTGTCTAGTTTTAGTTAGCTTGTTGAGTTTTCGGTATTTTTAACGTTCTTTGTATAGATAGGACCGAATTGATTTTGTATTAACTTTTGTGAGTCTTTTAAATACATCTTGTGCTTGAAGAATTTTGTTGGTTGATAATAAAGTTTTTAGTTTCTTAAATTTTGTTTTTATAATTGATTGTATAAGAGCGTTGTAAAATTTTCACCTTATTTAAATATAATATTATTATTTTAAAATTGTTATTTTTTATAACTTGATATTAACGCGAGTTATTCATATCCTAAATTGTTATTTTGAGTTGATATATATATATATATATATATATATATATATATATATATATATATATATATATATATATATATATATATATATATATATATATATATATATATAGAGAGAGAGAGAGAGAGAGAGAGAGAGAGAGAGAGGAGGGATCAAATTACATCCGAAGAGTTACACCACGAGTTACACTCGTTCAATAACTACAACTCGAAATAATATTTTTTAAACTCAACCGTTGGATTGAAACATAATATCATATAGATCATACCTATAAAGTTTGAGCTTAATCTATAATGATTTACTATATCATCAAGATATCCAAAGATTAACGTCAAAATGAGCTTTCATATAACGTTAATTTTGATGTTATTCAATGACATAGTAAATCATTATAGATTAAGCTCAAACTTTATAGGAATGATCTATATGATATTATGTTTCAATCCAACGGTTGAATTTAAAAAATATTATTTCGAGATGTAGTTATTGAACGAGTGTAACTCGTGGTGTAACTCTTCGAGTGTAATTTGATCCCTCCTCATATATATATATATATATATATATATATATATATATATATATATATATATATATATATATATATATATATATATATATATATATATATATATATATATATATATATATATATATATATATATATATATATATATATATATATATATATATATATATATATATATATATATATATCATAAGTCTGTAATGTTCATATCCCAAGGCACGTATAGTTCATTATTATACTCTGATTGATATATTCAACCGGGTCAATAAAATTTATTTGAAAGAGATCAGTTCATTTGGATTTGAATCACCAAAATAATTGTTTAGTCGCAATGATATGCATTCACACAAGCTGATATATAAGTATATGCAACATGTAGGATGAATATATTTTTTAATGAAAATTTATGACGGAAATTGATGCAAAGTACAAATTAAACTCTCTTGTTGTATGCATAATAAATTAATAACAAATAAATTAAGATTTATATTACACATTATTAACCTGTTTAATTGAACAAGTGCCCCTAGGATTAAAATTATACCTAGCTATATTAGGTAGTATACCATACAAAGATAATGTATACGCCAAATCATTGATAACGATTGAATGAAAACAAAATGAAATCATGGAGATATATATAGGATGTACTAATAGTGCTAGAAAAGTCATATATGAAAGAAATTTCTTTACCCACCTCGCTATGAGGGTCATCCCCGGCAAAAACCCAACTTTACTCCTGTTTCGGAAATGCATTTCCAAAATATTTTTTTTTTTAATTTTTCCAGATTTCGGAAGTACACTTCCGAAAAAATCCCAAAAATTAAAATTTTGATTAATTCAGGGATGCATCTCCGAAAAAACAAAAAAAAAATTTAAAAATCCCACAAATTACAATTTTTAGGATATTAATTAATTCACATATCATAAATTTGATATAATTTATGAGTAATGAATAATAATAACTATATATTTTGATATAATTTATGAGTTATGAATAATAATTATTATATATTTCTATTCTGATTCATATTTTAAAATTTAAAATAATTTTAATTAAAACATTAAAATAATTTCACCTACAAAATGAGTTATAATTTTTTATTTATAGATTTATATATTTATAATAATTATTATATATTTATATATTTACAAAAAATTTAAAAAAATGAGTGTTTTAATTTATATATTTATATAATAATTATAATAATTATGATATATTTATAAAAATTATTATATATTTATATATTTATATATTTATATAATAATTATTATATATTAATTATAAATATATTTATATATTTATATAATAATTATAAAAATTAAAAAAATGAGTGTTTTAATTTATAATAATTATATATTTATAAATTTCTATTCTGATTCATAATTAAAAATGAGTTATAATTTTTTATTTAGTTTAAAAAAATTAAAAAAAGATTTTGTCTTAATTTTATTTAATGAATAAATTTGATATTTAATTATATATAATTCAAAATTTACTTATGAAATTAAAATGTTTTTGATTTATATAAGTTAGTAAAATAATTTTTAACTTTAAAATTGTTTAGGAAATTTTGATTCACCTTGAATTTATTGATTCATCTTCATTTTATTGATTCACCTTGATTTTATACCTATTAATTGTATTGATTCACCTTGATTTTATACCTATTAATTGTATTGATTCACCTTGATTTTAATTTTTTAATAATTATTGAATTCTTTCGGAAGTGTATATCTGAAATATTCCAAGACCAATTTGGTCTTGTAATATTTTGGATATGCATCTCCGAAGACACGCCTCTCCCAAAAAGGGGTGTTTTCGGAAATGCATCTCCGAAAACACCTTTTTTTTTCGTGTTTTCGGAAGTGCATTTCCGAAATAAGACAAATTTTGAAGAAAAAAAACATTTCGGAAATGCATTTCCGAAGTTAGGCGTATTTTGGATTTTTCACCAGAGGTGACTAAGAAAGTAGGTAGGTGGATAAAGAAATTTCCTATCTGAATTGAGACAAGATCCTTTTCATTTTTTTTTCTCAATTTTCCATCTTCATTACTATAGTTTTGGATATATATATATATATATATATATATATATATATATATATATATATATATATATATATATATATATATATATATATATAAGATATAAAAAATAAATGTATATATTATGCGTCACATTAATACATTAATATTTTCAAAACTTTTTATTTATTTATCATCACCGGTCTAGTCCGGTTCGGGGGTCAGTTCTGACATCATGTGGTTTCAGCCCCCTCCCGATTGAGTTGCGGGGATCAAACCGTGGTTCAAAACTTTAATAATGCATAAAATGGAGAAAGAAGAAAATATAGAAGATCTTATCTCATCTAAATTGATTTATGAAATTAAAATCTCATAAATTTGAAAAAAAGAAAGTTATTCTAAAAAAATTATTTATCAAAAATAATTTAAAATGTTTTTTTTTAAAAGTTCTTTTTTGTAAATTTAAAAATAACTTTTGATATCTATTAATATAAATATATATTACTGAAGTTTAAAATATAATTAAAATCACACAACTTTTTAAATCATATATTTTAAAAATTGATTTTTGTAAACACTATTTTAACAAGCTTCAAAGTTAGGTTAATTTTTCAAAATTTTAATATAAAAAATTACAATAAAAAGATAAAATTCCAAAATAATATTTTTTAAAACATCATTTAAACTTATTCTTCATTTGAAGTTTAAAAAAAATAGTAAATTTTTTTTAACAAAAATTTTAATGTCTTGAATAATCTTCAGATAAAAAAAGGTAAACGTTTATATATATATATATATATATATATATATATATATATATATATATATATATATATATATATATATATATATATATATATACATAATTTATTGGGGTTCTGATTATTTCAAAATGAGTCATTATAACATCCACTCATATTTAAACTCATACTCAGTTAATTTATTTCTAAATAAAATGTAATTAACCTTTTAATTTTATTTGATTAGTTAATTGTTTAACGAATTTAATTGGATGAAATAGTTAATATAATCAAGATATATATGCCCATATTATAATGATTGGAATATTAAAATAAAATTTAAAAATAGGGTTAAGTATGTTTTTATCCGTATAATTATTTTAAATTGAATTTTAGTCCTTAAAAAAATATATTTTAGTCCCTACAATATTTTAGTCCCTTAAAAAAAGAAATCACTTAATCTTCATTCTAATTTTAGTCCATACTATTTTCTAAAATTTTAAAAATTGTTTAATTATTTTTAAACTTTTAAATTTTTGAATAATGTTTTTCATATTTGTTTAAAATACAATAAAATATTTCCTTACCAAATTATAGAATTTTTTAAAATGAGATGAATTAAATATGAATTTTTTTTTTGAAAATATAATACTTTATTAATTTCAAAAATCTCAATAAGTACAAGCGATCCTAACTGGATCCAGCCACTAAGGTATTCATCAAAGTACTAAAGGGACAAACAAATTAAAAAAAAAGAAACTATTACTGCTCAATCATTGAGATAGCTATATAATTTCTAATCTTCTTATTATTCGAACCTCTATAAATCAATGTATCTATAATTTTCTGTCCCACTTTTGTGATATCAACAGTTTCACCAAAATTTTTGTTGTTTCTAATACTCCACAGCTCATAAATTGTTTCTGATACCGCCATTTTGATGATAGCAGCCCTGGTCCCTTTCCCTTTAGTTTGCTGCACCAGACACTTTTTCTAAAATAAGAGGAATTGAATATGGATTTTTTAAAATTTTAAAAATTTTAAAAAATTATGATAAAAATAATGCAAATCTCGACTTAGAAATCAAATTTTGAGTTCCTTTTTTTTGAGAAACTTTCTATAACGTTCTAAACTTGTTTGTAAAATAATTATAAAAAAATATAAATCGATTTAATAGTAGAGACTAAAATTACGTGCATAATAATTTTGTGGGGACCAAAACATATCATTTTTTTAATAGGAACAAAAAATAAAATTTGATAATTTTATAGGGACTAAAAACATATTTAACCCTTAAAAACATTCCAACAATCTTCCACTCGGGTGATATATCTTAATAGTGGTATCATAATTCTATAGGCGCGCATCTGAATTTTAATTTATTAACGGATTTCAACTTTAAAATACGATCAACCTCATACATCAATTATAGGACCACCATGCAAACCACCACATCAATGTACTTGATGACATATATTGATATGGATGAGTGACATGAAAATTTCATGCAATATAAGCTCTAAGTCATGCATATTCCCAACTGATCCTACTGAAGTCTTTACCGAGATCAAATTGAAATTCCTTAGATGCAATTCAAAACTAAAATATTTGCACATGACAAAAAAAATTGATATTTTTATAACAATAGTATCTCAAAAATTTTTATTTATGCAAAAAATTAAAAAATTTAACGACGATTTTTATAACTTAGCGATTGAATTGACGACGGTTTTTAGCAATGGTTTACTACTTAACGACTAAATTGGCGATGGTTTTAGCAGAAGGGATCAAAATTTAGCGACAATTTTTATAACTTAGCGATTGAATTAACGACGGGTTTTAGCAATGATTTACTACTTAACGACTGAATTGGCGATGGTTTTAGCAGAAGGGACCAAATTTTAAAATTCATAACTTTAGAAGAACGATTCTTTAACGAAATTTTTTTAAAGGGACAAAAAATAAAAATTATTAATTTTAGAGGGACTTTAAACATATTTAACCATTTTATTTTATTTTTCATTCCAATCTTGAAATTTTAACTTTTGATCCCGCCTACTAAAACTGTCGTCAATTAAGTTGCTAAATAGTAACCGTTATTAAAAACCTTCGATAATTCAATCCTAAGTTGTAAAAGCCGTCTGTAAAAACCGTAGCTAAATTGTAGTAGAAATCAAAAGTTAAAATTCACAACTTTAGAGAAATTATTTTTTAAAGAAATTTTTTAAAAGGACGAAAAATAAAAATGATTAATTTTAAAGGAACTTTAAATATATTTAATTCTTTTTTTTTCATTGCAATATGATCAATATTTTAGTTATAGCTCAAATGTCACATTTTGAGAAAACACTTCTTCAAATAGTATAAACAACAACTCAAGAGAGATTAGAAGAAAGCATTTGAGTGTACCAGTATTTTCTGCTTCAAGCACATGATTTGAGGAGTAATCTCTCGTAATCTGGATATAACTGGCTCGAACAAGAACGATAAGAGTTAAAAATAAAAGATATAGTTAATATGCATTGTAATGCTATTCATATTATTTGTTACACAAAATACATACATTAAACACTGTTTATTCTATTTATACATTTTTTTTAATAAAATAATAATATTTATAAAAACATATTAATATTGTCTCTTTTTTTTGACATATATTAATATTGTCTTAGAAGCACTGTTTACCGTATAAATATGGTAAATAGTATTTAGTGTATGTATTTAGTGTAATAAATGGTGTAAGAATATCATTACTTATTTAATAATTGTCTTAGAAGTCTACCTGAGACGATATGTCCATATACACTCTCTACTCTCTACGGATTATCAATCTAATTTACTTTTGTATATTTTCTATATTCTAAATCACTTTCATGTGTTTATGCTCTCCTTCATATGCTTTAAATTCAAGTTTTTTATATTGATAGTCACATTTAATTGTTAAAATTGATAAAAGATCGTTGTGGACTAACTCCTAATTTAATTACAAAGACCTTATTCTTATTTTTTAAGGAGTACCAAAGATCAATCATGCAGTAAACTCTAGGTTTTTTTTTTTCTTTATAAACAATATATAAGTGTATACATATACATATCTCTCAAATTACAGATCCTGATGATGTTCAGTAAATAAATAAATAAAAGTTCATTCTCTTCTTATACAAACTGAACCAAACACAAATTAAATTACAAAATGAAATATTTACATTAAGCCGCACATCAATCCATAGACTGTAATCAAAGCCATTATAAGGGAATGATCCGTGCCAGCTTCCAAATCCAAAGTTAGAACATCATTACTCAGAACAATCCCTGATGAAGACTGTTTTTGTTTTGCCTCTGCTATGATTTCTCCATTTTTGTTTACTATCCGAAAACCAAATGATTTTCCAATACTCATATTTTCTATGCACAAATTTTGGGATCCAACTTTAATCTCGCAAGCTGTTTTCCCGGTGAGATATCTTTTAACTTGAAACCATGGTTGCTCTTTCTGGATTCTACAACCAGAATTACTGCTATAATATCTGTGGCCTTCCCAACATCCAAAAGCTAGTAATCTCTTTTTGATGGTGCAGACAACATTTCCTTGTAGATCCATAAGATTAACTTCTCTTCCACCTTTTCTATCATAGTTATCAACTCTATAAACTATGTTACCATTTGAATCATAGACAGTGCAACCATTAGAGTGAAGAACAAGTGATTTCATCCATACTGTATATCTTTCTCTCTTATTACTGACACACTGATCATCATGAGACTGAGATGATGTTGTAGATTCTTGTTCTTGAGGATAGACTTTAGCCATTATTCTTTGTTGTTTGATAGTAATATTCAAGGAAAAAGTGCTTATAAATTATAATGAATGAGTTGGAGTATGTGTGAGCAGCTTATTTATATGGTTATTCTATTACAAGTCCTACGTAATACTTGGCTTTTTCTTGGAAGCACCTTTTGGAGATGATTCACTTTATTATTATCATATTCATATCACTCGTGGAAAAAGTGCTTTAAATTAGTTAATTAATAACTGAAATAAAAAGACTGACGTGGTTCAGACTTTAGAATTCCGAGTTTTCAACCAAATTTTTATATATTTATTTAGTAAACCATGTTCCCTAGCACAATTATTGAGACTTGAGTTCATAAATATTTTGTAGGATTTTGTAAATCAAACCGAATCGATTAGTTGAATCGGTTGAACTGAGAATTGCATGGGTTATTCATCAGTTTGATTTGATTTTTAAATCAGATAAATTATTGAACCGGTAGAAATCAGTTAAAAAGTGATAAAATTGACGATTTTGCAAAAATTAGTGGATTAAATATTTATTTTTTTCTCATATAAAACGACGCTGTTTTGATAATTCTTTTAAAATAATATATTTTTCAAAAATATTTATTAAAAAATTATTTAAAACAATTTATCCTCCTTAAAATTAAATGTATTAGACACTGTAGTAATTTGATTATTACTATTTTACTGTATGTTATGATTACCTTTAAAATTTGAATTTAAGTGATGAAGGTGTGAAATCAGGACATTTTGAATTTAAATAATAAACTTGTGATTATCTTTAGATAATAATAATAATAATAATAATAATAATAATAATAATAATAATAATAATGATTTTCATAATTCATTTTTATCTTGCTTAAGTTTTATAAAAGATAATATTAAAAAAAAAAATCAAAAGAGCGCTAGATGTGTTGCATTATATGTGTTGAAAGATTAGATACGATAATTAAAAATGAAAATATTAAAAAGTGTCAGGTAACACACCTATAGTAAAAAAGTGGTTAGAAAATATACTGACTTAGTTTGGATAGTTTGGATATGTAAACAGAAAATTTATAAATAATATGATAAGAAGAGTATATGAGATAGAGAAATCAAATATCTAAAGATAAAAGAAAATCTAAAAAAACTAAAAAAATAATTATTAATAAATACTTCAAAATTGAATATTAGTATAAAAGCATGCTATATAACATTATGACAAAAGTTGATTCGTATAGTCGACCTCAATTAATAAAATAACACTCGCTTGTTGTTGTATTGGAAGCATCACACTTTTAATATTTATAAAAAAAGATAATTATAAATTTTTTAAATTACATCTTTAATATTTATAATAAAAAGTGATAACTATCAAAATTTTAAATGATTATATTTGCAAACATTGTTATAAAATTCAACGTACATTTTTAACTAATAAAACTTAAATAATATATTCATGTAAACAGCTGTTGATAAATCGACAATTTTAAAAAATAAATAAATAAATAAATAAATATAAAAGAGGTTTTTTTGTGTGCATAAAAAGAGATTAAAATATAAAGAGCGCAATGTGTATCATAATATTGTTATTACACGAGTTATTATTTTAATACAATGTTGTTATATTTAATATTGTTATTTTTATTAGCTTGTTATTAACGTGAGTTATTCATATCTTAAACTTGTAATGCCCATATCTCAAGGTACGTAAATCATTTATTATACTTAGATATCTTCAACCGAGTCAATTAAAATGTGTCTAATTATTTAAAAGAGATCAGTTCATGTGGATTTGAATCACCAAAATAATTATTTAGTCGCAATGATATGCATTCACACAAGCTTATCTATAAATATATGCAACATGTAGGATGAATATATTTTTTTAATGAAATTTTATGACAGATATTGAATCAAAGTACAAATTAAACTCTCTTCTTGTATGCATAATAATAAATAAATTAAGATATCTTTTACTCATTCTTAACCTGTTTAATTGGACAAGGGCCCCTAGGATTAAAATTATTCCTAGCTATATTAGGTAGTATACCTTACAAAGATAATGTATATGCCAAATCATTCGATAAGGATTGAGTGAAAACAAAATGAGAACATGGAGTTTGGATAGAAACGTGTTTTGTGCAAATGCAATTGTGTTTCTTATTATTGTGAAATTAATATAAATAATAAAAAATAATAGAAATTTAGTTCACACGTTTTTATTGGCTCCTTAAGCTCAGCTTTAACTTATGTATCCATTTTATAATGGGTCTACGTGTGCATCTGGACTATAGGGTGTACCAATGTAGAAGCTAGTACTAAAAAAGTCATATCTGAATAGATTTATAAAATTACAGTCTCATAAACGTTTTTAAAAACTATTTAAAGATATTATTTACCAAAAAATTTAAAAATATTATAAGTTTCTTTTAATTCTTTTATTTATAAATTTAAATTTTGTTTTGATATCTAATAATATAAATATATATTATTAAAGTTTAAGTTCTGTTTCTTTCATTTATAAATTTAAATTTTGTTTTGGCAATATATCTTAATAATTATATAATAGTTCTCTATACGCGCATCTGAATGCTATTTATGCTTAGATTTCAACTTTACAATCTGGTCAACCTCATACATCAATAATAGAACCACCACGGTTGTCGTCACTAACATATAAAATGATAGAACCCCGCCGACCACCACATCAATGTACCTGATGACATATATCGATATGGGTAAGTGGAATGAACATTTCATGTAGTGTGATCTCTAAGCCATGCATATTTTTAATTGGCCTTATTGAAATCTTTAGTGAGATCAAACTCAAATTCCTTATATGCAATTCAAAATTAAAATATTTGCACATAAAATTAATTTTTTTATTTTCAAAACTCAAGAAATATTTGCAATTCAAAACTTGATATTGTTATAACAATGGTACCTCATAAGATTTTGTTTTCTACATAAAATTAAGCATAACATAAAGTTTGTACCAAAATAAAAATAAAGAATGTAACATAGAAAAATACGGAAAATGCTCCTACTAATCTAAGGCAATCTCAAAATCAAGATCCATATTAGCAATATGCCCATGAAAATTCTTAGGTGTCTAAGCTTTGGTTAGTGGATCAACTAGCATTAAGTTTGTTCATATATGTTCTATCAAAAGTTGCTTCTCCAAAACTCTTTCTTTCACAACAAGATACTTGATATTAATAAATTTTGATTTTTTGTATAACTCATATTGTTGTTGAAGTAGAGCATATCTGCATTATTCTCACAATAAACCTTCAAGGACCTTTTGATGCTTCCAACAATGTGTAGGCACGTGACAAAGTTTTGTAGCCAAATTGCATGACTTGATGCCTCAAAGAAAGCCACAAACTTTTTTGCCATTGTGGGGGAGCCCAGTAAAGTCTCTTTAGAAGACTTCTAGGAGACGGCTCCTCTATCGGAGAGGAAGATGTAACCAGATGTGGAATGTCTACTATCTAGACATCCTGCAAAATGAGAGTCAAAATACCCGATGATCTTTGAGTTATCTAACTTCTGATAATTAAAAATGAAGTCTCTAGTTCTCTTCATGTAGCGTATTACACATTTTACTATTATCCAATTTTGCATACTAAAGTTGCTTAGATATTTGCCAAAAACTCCTACAATGAAGGCTAAGTCGGGATGTGTGCAAAATTAAGCATATGTAAGACTCCCCACTGTTGAAGCATATTAAACCTTATGTATCTATTCTTTTTCAAGATCCATTGTGACAATCCTAAAATACCTCAAGAGTGGCCTCTAAGTATTTGAATTCCTAATACAAAGGATGTGTCCCAAGATCTTTCATCTCAAAAATCTTGGTGAGAAATCTCTTGGTTTCATACAATAAGCCTATATTGTTGCTTGCAAAAAGGATATCATCTACATATAGTAACAAGAAAACAAATGTACTCCCACTGAAATTTTGGTACATACAATTATCAATTTAATTAGATTCAAAACCAAATGAGGATATAACTTGGTGAAATTTGTAATACCATTGATGGGAATCCTATTTAAGGCCATATATATGGATTTCTTGAGTTTGCAAACCATAAACTTTGGGTCTTCTGATACAAAGTTTTCTGGTTGCACCATATATATTGTCTCTTCAATATTTTCATTTAGAAGCACATTCTTTACATCCATCTGATGCAGCACTAAATCGAAATGATCTACTAATGCCATCATGATCTTAAGAGTGTCTTTCGAAGAAACTCGAGAGAAAATATCTTTATAATCAATGCTTTCCTTTTGAGTAAAGCATTTGGCAACAAGACGAGTTTTATATCTCTCAATGTTACCCTTCGAATCCCTTTTGGTTTTAAATATCTATTTACAACCAATGGGTTTCTTTCCTTGGGGTAATTTAACGATATCCTAAACATCATTATCAGCCATCAATTTAATCTCATTCTTCATGACATCAACCCACTAAAAAGAGTTTTAACTCCGTACAAATTGACTAAAGTTGATAGGAGTTTCCTCAGTTAAACCAATGCCATCCTCGTGTTCTTGAAGAAAGACAACATAATCATCTAAAATTGCACTTTTGCTCTATCTAGTGGACCTTCTTAATGGCAACGCTTGAGGTTCTTGAGTTTGAACTATATGTGGTACTTGAGGAAGAAACTCACTATTATCTTGTTCATGAGGGATGTTAGGAATACATCATTATTTATTTCAGGATCTATTTCTGGAACAAAGACAGGTAGAATGACTTGATCATTGTGAGAATAGTTTTTTCATCAAAGACAACACTCCTTATGTTTCCTTACCCTCCAAACTTTACATACTCAAGTCATCTGGCATTTCTCATTTAAAAAATTATTCTAATGATTATAAAACTTGTACATGTTCTGGACCGGCCAAAGGTCCAAATGATTAAGGCTAAATCCATCTCAAATCCACTCCACTTGACTAAAGGTATAAAATCAGTTCACGCGTTAAGAGAAAGGTACAATCTCTGATCTCCACTTTTCAATATACTCATCTTGAATCTTGAACTAACTTGAGTGTTGGAGTGCTAACCATGTAGGTCCATTCTACGTCGCTGTAAAGGAGATCGGATCCACTGTTCAAGATCACCAATTTTCTAACTACATTCATTTCTGGTTCTAGAATGGAACAATGGCTCCGTATGTAGGAAACAACTTTTGATTCCTACGATTTCCATAGTTTTAGATCTAACCTCCGATTTACCATTACACAACCTCATTAGGTCACCAAATCAAGAACAGGTCAACTTCTGATTTCCATGTTTTTAGCGAATTCACAGTCAGTTTCCAACTCCATCATTCACAATTTCCTCGGCTCTTAGAATCATAAACGTTTAAAAGCAAATACTATAGATTTGTTGCATTTGAAGTAATCAATAACAATTCCTGCTTTAGTCTTCTCAAAATCTGGATATCTTATTCTCTCGAGAACTCCATAAAAGTAACATAAGGGATCTCAGATCCCAATCTAGGTTTACGTCGGGCTCTAAAGGCGTGGATGTCATGTGTCCCAATTCATAACAATATAAGAAAGAGAGTCAAATGGAGGTAGCCACGTTTCTCAAAGAAGTAGGTAAAATGATTGTTCTTTTTCCACGCTCCTAAGAATAGGAAGTGTGGGATCTATCTTCTTAGGATCTACGACTCAGGTCCATGAGAAATTTCTTATAAATACCTCAACCTTAAAAAAGAAAGGGACGTCTAATTCATTACGTAAAACACCACATATAGAGCTCCTCACCATATCCGCGTGAGTTTGCTCTAAACCTGCAACAATCCTAAAAACATCAAAGAACCATATACATAAGAAGTTGTCACATATTATATTTTTTCAAGTACAACTTTGATCAAGTGTATAGACGGAAAGGACCAATGTTATATCTTTTGTATGCTATGAGATCAATGAATAAGGTCATCCCTACGGGAGTTCAAGGTGTCCTAGTACATGGTATCCAAACTTTTTATAGTTAAAAAGTATTTGTTACGGTTATACATTGGCTAAATATACATGTTATACATGCTTTGTATTTAACAACTTAATAATTAAAATTTCACATGACATATTTTATTTTTACCTAACATTCACTTTTTTCCAAAAAGATAATAGCAAGAATTAGCATTTTATGTTCATGACATGCACGGCCGCCCCCAAAAGGCAAGCACTTTTCACTACTATGACATCAACTAACTTCCACCATTAAAGTGATTGGAAAAGAAATACGTTAAAATAGAAAGTAGTTTTTTTAGTTTTCAATCCTATCTAACCTATTTATGTTCGACTTTGTTCTTCAAATGCTGCCACCAAATATTATGTTATTTTCGTAAGTGCATGTTAAGTTTAAAGTAATAAAAAACTTCAAGGAATAGACAGAAACATCTAAACTATCTAATCCAAACAATTAAGCCGCGTTGGCACTGATCCATGCATATATATTTTATAATCTCTTGCTCTTGGGTGTTTCTACACCCAATCAGTTGCCTAAAACGTGCTTTAGTGGAATATATGAATCCATTTTCCACCTATGCCTTCCAGAAGTCTACTTTATCTCTCACACATACACGATTATGTCATACAAATTTTATTTTTGTTCCATAATAGTTTGTCTCTGACCTAATTCCACTTCCCTAAATTTGGCATCTTACTTTTTGTCTCTTTGACTCACCTCGATAAAATAACATTAGATTACTAACTAATGAAATTGAAATTGAGTGTAAGTGATTCATTTTTCACTTCAACAAATTACTTTCTAATATATATATATATATATATATATATATATATATATATATATATATATATATATATATAGAGAGATGTTACATAAGTTATGTCACTCCTAGCCACTTCTAGCGAACATTGATGAATTGTTTGTCTTTTTATATCTGTTTTACTCCCTTCACAATTTTATGAGTGTGTTCGTGATTTTGGTAAATGTAGGAATATGTTCAATTAGCATTTTATTTGAAACATCCAATACTTTAGCGAAATGAGTATTCAATTTTATGTGAAACCAAGACAACATTCAATTCGTCACAAAGACGAAATGAGTATTCAATTTTATGTGAAACCAAGACAACATTCAATTCGTCACAAAGACGAAATGAGTATTCAATTTTATGTGAAACCAAGACAACATTCAATTTGTGAGATATTGGATCGAACTCTAGTATTGTCGAAGGGTAGCTTCTTGGTTCGACAGTTCGACAGAGTTAAGCATGAAGTCGAAGGATTGTTCACATGCTGGTGTCGAAGTGTGCATGCTGTAGTCGAAGATGGGTCTAGCATGCAGATGTCGAAGATGCTAGGGTTGTTAGCATGTTAAATTAGGTTTTAGTGTTTAAACCCTAATTTGTTAAGTTAGCTTGTTTATTAAGTTGGCTTGTGTAATGGGCCTTGCTGAAAAAGCCCATTAGTTAGTATGTTAGGTTTTATTATAAATAGCATACTAGTCTCTCATCATTGCTAAGCTGCAAATCCTAATTTAGGGTGAGAGAGGTTATTTGTTATTCTTGTAAACTTGTAATCTTGTTTTAAGAGAAAGTAAAAGAATAACGGTTATAACCAATTATTGTGTTCTTCTTCTCCCCTATAATTCCCTATTATACTTTGTTATTGGTATCGTTTTTCACAACAAATCGGTGCGGTGAGCGTGGAGAAGATGCCGTCAACAAAGTATGAGATTGAAAAATTCACCGGAGTGAATGATTTCGGTCTGTGGCGCTTGAAAATGAAAGCCCTACTGGTTCAGCAGGGTTGTTTGGAAGCGTTGAAGGGAGAGGCAGCCATGAATGCTGCATTAACGACAGCAGAGAAGACAACTATGATCGAGAAAGCACACAGCGCAATTTTGTTGAGCCTTGGTGATAAGGTTCTCCGACAAGTATCAAAGGAGACGACGGCATCAGGGTTATGGGTGAAACTTGAAAGTTTGTATATGACCAAATCGCTGGTAAATCGACTCTACCTGAAGCAAGCTTTGTATTCATTCAAGATGATTGAAGACAAAGTATTGGCTGAGCAGTTGGATATGTTCAACAAGCTGATTCTTGATCTTGAAAATATTGATGTGAAGATCGATGATGAAGATCAAGCGCTGTTACTATTGTGTTCTTTGCCTAGATCACATGCTCACTTCAAAGAAACTCTCTTGTATGGAAGGGAGTCCCTGACGTTTGAAGAAGTTCAATCAGCCTTATACTCTAAGGACTTGAATGAACGAAAGGAGCATAAACCTTCGAGTGTTGGCGAAGGTTTGGCCGTTAAAGGAAAACTCTTACGAAAGGATGGTAAGTTCGACAAGAAGAAAGGCAAAAGCCAGTCGAAGTCTTACAATGGCGAAGCATCTGGCATTCGATGCTACCATTGTAAAAAGGAGGGTCACACAAGAAAGGTGTGCCCTGAACGCCTGAAATATCATGGAGGTAAGAATAATGGCAACGCTGCCATTGTTCAAGATGATTTCGAATCATCTGATGTTCTTGTGGTTTCAAGCAGTGACTCTAAGAGAGAGTGGATTATGGATTCAGGTTGCACTTGGCACATGACTCCAAACAAAGACTTGTTCGAGGAATTATGTGATCAAGATGGTGGATCAGTATTGCTGGGAAACAACAAGGCTTGCAAGATTGCAGGTATTGGATCTGTTAGATTCAAGCTCCATGATGAGTCAATAAGGTTGTTGACTGAAGTCAGGTATGTTCCTGATTTGAAGAGAAATCTGCTTTCTCTTGGTGAATTCGACAAGAAAGGATATGTTTTCCAAGGAGAAAAAGTATCCTAAGAGTCATGAAGGGTTCGAAGGAAGTCTTGAGAGGCGTGAAGAAACAAGGCTTGTATACCCTTGAGGCTGAAGTTGTAAGTGGTTCGACAAATGTTGCATCCACGAAACCTTTGTCGAAAACTAAAATCTGGCACATGAGATTGGGCCATGTCAGTGAAAGGGGTCTGGTCGAATTAGGGAAACAAAATCTGCTTGGTGGAGACAAAGTCGAAAAGCCGAAGTTTTGTGAACCCTGTGTACTTGGAAAATCTTGCAGAGTGAAGTTCAACAAAGGCAAATCAAGAACACATGGATCCCTTGATTACATCCATGCTGATCTTTGGGGGCCTGCAAAGTGTGCATCACATTCTGGGGCAAGGTATTTCCTATCCATAGTAGATGATTATTCCAGAAAATTATGGGTATTCATCCAGAAGACTAAGGATGAAACGTTTGAGAATTTCAAAAGTTGGAAGACTCTGGTTGAAAATCAGACTGGCAGAAAGGTCAAGAGGTTGAGAACCGACAATGGCCTTGAATTTTGCAATGAGGCATTCGACAGTTTTTGTGCTACCTCTGGTATTGCAAGACATAGAACTACTGCAGGTACTCCACAACAAAATGGTTTGGCTGAAAGGTTTAATCGAACTATTTTGGAGAGAGTTAGATGTATGTTGACTAGTGCGGGGTTAAAGAAGGTGTTCTGGGCTGAGGCTGTTGCGACAGCAACATATCTGATAAACAGATGTCCTTCGACAGCGTTAGATATGAAGACACCTGAAGAAGTTTGGTCGGGACATCCACCAGATCTCGACAAACTGAGAGTATTTGGCTGCATAGCCTATGCTCACATTAGGCAAGACAAGGTCGAACCTAGAGCTCTGAAATGCATGTTCATGGGATACCCAGAAGGAGTCAAAGCTTATAGGCTATGGTGCCTAGAGCCAGGTCACAGGAGGTGTATCACCAGTCGAGATGTTGTTTTCAATGAAGCTGAAATGGCTTTTAAGAAAACTGATGATGTTGGTCGAAGTACAAAAACATCTGACGAAGAGTTGGAACAGGTAGAGATTCCTGTTGAGGTGGAGCATGTTGATGCTGAATTGCATGTCCCTGATGAAGTCGAAGAAGAAGCAGAAGATGCTGAGGAAGTTGAGGAAACTGACGATGACTACCTATTATCGAGAGATAGGTCGAGAAGAGTCATCAAACCACCTCAGAGACTTGGGTATGCAGATCTTATAGCTTATGCATTAATCTCTGCCAGTGAGGTTCTTGATGATGAACCTAGAGATTATAAGGAAGTTATGAGGAGTCAAAATAAGACTGAATGGCTGAAGGCCATGGATGATGAGATGAAATCTCTTCATGATAATCACACTTGGGAACTGATCAAGAAACCTGCTGGGGCAAGGTTAGTCAGCTGTAAATGGATTTTCAAAGTTAAGGAAGGAATTGAAGGAGTGACGTCGAAAAGATATAAGGCAAGGTTAGTCGCAAGGGGTTTCACTCAGAAAGAAGGTGTCGACTTCAATGATGTGTTTTCTCCTGTTGTGAAACATAGGTCCATTCGAATGCTGCTTGCCATGGTGGCACAGTTCGATCTTGAACTGGAACAGATGGATGTGAAAACTGCGTTCTTGTATGGTGATCTAGATGAAACGATCCTGATGAGGCAACCTGAAGGGTATGTCGAAAAGGGGAAGGATGATTATGTGTGTAAGTTAAAGAGATCCTTGTATGGGCTGAAACAATCTCCTCGACAGTGGAATAGGAGATTCGACAAGTTCATGGCACGCATAAGTTTCATTAGAAGTCAGTTCGACCACTGTGTTTACTTCAGATTTCGACCTGGTAATTCATTTGTTATTTTGTTGCTTTATGTGGATGATATTCTCATAGCAAGCAACAGTGTCGAAGATGTGATGAGGGTGAAGGCTGAACTCAATAAGGAGTTCGATATGAAGGATCTGGGAGCTGCTTCCAGGATTCTTGGAATTGACATTCGAAGAGATAGAAAGAAGTCGAAGTTATGCCTATCTCAAGAGGCATATCTACGGAAGATTCTTGAAAAGTTTGGTATGTCGAATTCGAAGCCAGTTGTGACTCCAACAAACCCTCAATTCAAGCTGAGTATTGATCAGTGTCCCAGTACTGATGTGGAAAGAGCCTATATGAATAGCATCCCATATGCTAATATAGTTGGTTCTTTGATGTATGCTATGGTTTGTACTAGACCCGACATAGCATACGCAGTAAGTCTTGTAAGAAGGTACATGGCGAATCCTGGAAAGGCTCACTGGCAAGCATTGAAGTGGATTTTAAGGTACATAAATGGGTCTCTGAATAGAGTCCTAATTTATGGTGGAGCCTTGGGTGAAGATGGTAAAGCAGTAATCGAAGGATATGTCGACTCTGATTATGCAGGTTGTATGAATTCCAGGAAATCTATTTCTGGATATGTTTTCACTATGTTTGGCACTGCAATTAGTTGGAAAGCAACACTTCAGAAGGTTGTTGCTCTATCAACCACTGAAGCGGAGTACATTGCATTAACTGAAGCTGTGAAAGAAGCATTGTGGCTTGAAGGTTTTGCGAAGGAACTGAAACTTCAAGGTCGAGGTATCACTGTTAAATGTGATAGTCAAAGTGCAATACACCTGTCGAAGAATTCAGCCTATCATGAGCGAACTAAGCACATTGATGTGAGGCTGCATTTCGTCAGAGGAGTAATCGAGCGTGGAGAAGTCCAAGTGCTGAAGGTTTCGACTGAAGACAATGCTGCTGATATGATCACCAAGACATTGCCGAGTTGCAAGTTTTTCCACTGTATGCAGTTGATAAAGCTGCATGAAGAAAGCTAGTTTGTTCCTTGACGTTGTAGAGTTAGGTCCAAGGTGGAGATTTGTGAGATATTGGATCGAACTCTAGTATTGTCGAAGGGTAGCTTCTTGGTTCGACAGTTCGACAGAGTTAAGCATGAAGTCGAAGGATTGTTCACATGCTGGTGTCGAAGTGTGCATGCTGTAGTCGAAGATGGGTCTAGCATGCAGATGTCGAAGATGCTAGGGTTGTTAGCATGTTAAATTAGGTTTTAGTGTTTAAACCCTAATTTGTTAAGTTAGCTTGTTTATTAAGTTGGCTTGTGTAATGGGCCTTGCTGAAAAAGCCCATTAGTTAGTATGTTAGGTTTTATTATAAATAGCATACTAGTCTCTCATCATTGCTAAGCTGCAAATCCTAATTTAGGGTGAGAGAGGTTATTTGTTATTCTTGTAAACTTGTAATCTTGTTTTAAGAGAAAGTAAAAGAATAACGGTTATAACCAATTATTGTGTTCTTCTTCTCCCCTATAATTCCCTATTATACTTTGTTATTAGTATCGTTTTTCACAACACAATTCGTCACAAAGAACGGTGGGAGAAAGAAAAGAAATGTGAAATTTTTGTGAGGAAGAACTCTAACCAGAGTAGTTCATATGTAGTATGGGCAATGTCATAATTATTCTGCTTCTACACTTCATCTGCGTACTAGAGATTGTTTTGTAGAGCTTAAAGCAATCAAGTTTGGTACATAGTAAATAAATGAGTCTGAGGTGAAACATTTATCATCCAAGTCTCTCGCACAATCTAAGTCACTTTCACCGCAAAGGGTGAAACTCTGATCAACGAGAGCTCACCATATTAGGCTTTTTCGCCAACAAAACATGCCAATTTATAGCCACTCTACTTGAAAGTTAGTAGTTAGTTGTCTCATGCATTTTAAATTATTTAAGTGGCACTGCTTCACACTAAGCTTATACGATGAATTTAGAGAGCGAAATTTTTCGACTGATTTTAGTGTTCTTTTTTCGTAAAATAAAAAGTTATGATGCAAAATTTTGTGGTCACTAAATCGGTCACTAAAAGCAAATTTTCTTGTAGTGTAGAAGAGATGACGATAGAAGATCGCCCAAATAGAGGTATCGCCTCGTCCCATAGTCTTCCCTCACTCATACATGGAAAACATGAGATAAGACGTTTCTCGGACGGAGATAAAGTCAAGGCCATTAACTGACCCACGACCCATTGAAAATAGAGATTCAACTGTTCACTATTGACTACGTGGGTGGTGACCCTTTTCGAGGAAATTCTTGGTCCCAAAGACCTCTTTAAATACATAACCTCTCAAGGAGAAGAGGGGGACCCTAACTAATACACATTCTTAACACCTAAAAGAGCACAACGCTCACGACCGTCTTAATATACGATTGTCGGTGATTGAACGCTTGCTATCAAGCATCACCGGTCATCAGTAGATCCTCTCACCTCACGTGAGCAAATCTCATAAATCACCTCAAAACATCATCATATAGAGCTTCTTGTCGCCGCGAGCGTAATTTAATCATTTTCCATAAAAACAGCGAAAATTAAAATGTTTGGAGCAAATCTCTAGTATTGATTGCAAGTGTAGAATTTTTTTTATTCCAAGGTAGTTATTCTTACGTAATATCTTATCTTTTAACTGAAATTTTATTTTATATATCTAACTTCTTTTTATGTTATATCAAAAATTGGATGCATGCAAAACTATTAAACAACAATGGATATGCAACAAATTTTGGGTTTGTTGTTCTCTAAGAATAATAATGACAATGATGAATCAAATTTGTCAAAATTTGAATTTGTTGTTCTCCAAGAATAAGAAACTTTGTATATTTAGTATTCCGTGTAAACAATATATAGACAGGGGATGTATTAAGTAGGAGGATTTTTAAAATAAGATATAGGAGTATTAAATGTTAACCATTGGATGAAATAAATGACCGAGATGAACATTTATTGTCTATGATTGCAAGTGACTTCATCAAGACCATATATCTAATGAAATGATTAACATTTAATCCTCCTATCTCTTATTTTAAAAACACTCATACATATATATATATATATATATATATATATATATATATATATATATATATTCCCCTCGATTTTTGACAAAAATCGAAAGGTGATATGTGGCGCTAGTTTTGTAAATATAAAAATGTTATTGTTGGGGATCGAACCAATGATCATTTCATTTATTCCTTCAGTTAATAAAAAACCGAGAGATAAAGTGACAAGTTTTCATGACGCCCTTCGTTATCCCGTTTGTGTAACCGAGGTAAATTCTGCTTCGTACCTGAGGTAAAATGTGTTTTTTGTAGTGGTGAAAGTCTTGACGCCTCTCTTAAAGGTTGTTAAATGAGTATTTTATATAAGTGTGAAATTCTTATAATGTGACTTAGATGCCTTTGATGTTTTTGAAATTCCAAAAATATACTCCATGGAATTACTATCATTGTCTCTCTAAGTTTACCTTACTAGAATTGCCATCTCTTTCCTCTTTCTTTTTCACTTACTAACAAAAAGTGATAAATAGTCATATTTATAATATCCTAAAACTTTAATGAGTAAGATATGTCTAAGTTTGGTGCACAACTCGACTCAAGTCTCCCATGGGCAAACAGAACCATTGACTGAGTCAACCCATTGTCCATTGGTTGTTGACCAATTCACCATTAATGTTGATATAGCATTGACTTTTGATCAAGTCAGTCACATCGAAATGTTCTCTCATATGAGTTTCTGACACATACTTATACGAATTGATATTGAGCTTCATGAAAGAGATAAGAATCAAGATTATGAAAGACTTTTACAAAGACTAAAATGGATAATAAGCCACTCGATTGAGAGACAATTGTTTTTGGTAACCAAAAAGTTTCAAATTGTTTAAGAATCGAGATCAATGATAGTTTATATACAAATTCTTCAACCTAACAAAATTTCTTTTTGAAAAAAAAATCGTGAACAGCTTCCTCAAAGCCCAAAGTTTACAATATTTATGTAGATACAACATAGTGAACTTGAAATCCGACGAAAAAACATTAAATTCTTCATAACACAATGTATTAGACTTGAGATCGGTTGCAATATATACTATCAAAATAAAATGAATTTAATTGGAATACACCGACGGTGTAAAGAAGTTTTACACCGTCAGTGAATCACAACCGTTAATTTGTTAGAATTGTTTGACTTTTATTTTATTTTTTTTAGGGCAAATTACACTCACCACCCTTGAGTTATGTTGAAATGTCAATCACACCCCCTCTATTTTAAAACTCAACATTGACTTCCCCTATTTAATTTTTACCATACACTAACCTCCCTTTATTTTAATTTTAATAATTTAATATGATAAACCTCTCTTAACACCATTTACCTCTGTTAAAACAGAAGAGGTTCCGTTCCATTTTGCTTTACTTTCTTCAAGGTTTCACTAAACAATACAAACACCCCCACTAATTTTGAATAAACACTCCCCTCAAATTATGATTGTTAACACCTTTAGCATATAAAAAATTAATCCTGCACATGATTTTTGATGTTCTTAAAATTATGCTCTTCCTTTCTACATTTTCCTCATCAATCATTTGAATTAGATTTTAGTTGTATCCTTTGTGTTTGATTTCTTTGAACTATTTTACATTTCCTCTAACATTTTTGTTGGGATTCTATATCTATAATATTTGAAAAATGAAATCTTGATAAATTAATTTTGAGCAAGGTAATACTGCCTTCTGAGTAGGCATTAATACATGTGTTATCAAGTTTTTAGCAGCATGGTTATGACATTGTGGATTTGTTGTCAAGGTAGCAATTTGGCTTAAAATGCTCCCTAATATCTGAATAGATGCCAATTTCATACTACAAATCTATTACAGAAACAAAAGTAAAAATAAAATGAAAGCGGAAAAAAACTTAGTAGCAGGAAGAAATTAAAGGAAAATGGAAGGAAACCTCTTATGTTTTTACAGAGGTAAACGGTGTTAAGAGAGATTTATCATATTAAATCATTAAAATTGAAGTAAAGAGATGTTAGTGTTTGGTAAAAATTAAGCAGGGGAGGTCAGTGTTAAGTTTTAAAATAGAGGGGATGTGATTGACATTTCAACATAACTCAAGGGTGGCGAGTGTAATTTGCCCTTTTTTTAAAAATAATATAATTGAATGGTCGTGATGCATTGATAGCGTAAAAAGTTTTACACCGACAATGCATAACAATTAAGCTCTAATAAAATTGAGCGTGGAAAAATTTAACATGATACTACATCTTAGCTTTGCCTAGCACTTACTTTGTTTCCAAAAAGTATAAAGATTAATTATGTTGTTTATACACAAATGTTCATCATGACACGCTCTGCCGTCCCCGATGATTAATTAAGTGATTAATTTACATTTGTCTGCCCTACAATGACATCAACAGCCACCGTTAAATGATTGATAAAGAAGTACGTTAAATTGGAAAGTAGTTTTTTAGTTTTAAATCCTATCTATATATCCATTTATAACTTTGTTCTATAAATGCGGCCACGTAATGCAATGTCGTTTTCATAAGTGCTTGTCAAATTCAATTATAAAAAAATTAAGATACTAGATGAAATTTTATTTTTGCCTTCGGTTTCTTGAGGAGTATTTTCAAAAATAATTTTTTTATTTAATGTTGAATTGTTCTGCAAGTGTATTTATGGTACCGTTTAAACAATATTAAAAAAATATTCCGTAAATACTTCTACCGAACAAATTAACGTTAAATAAAAAAATATATTTTTGAAGATACACCTCCGAAAACAAAAGGTATTTTTAAAAACGCATGCGTGAGAATGCTCAATGATGGAATGAGAGATTGTCAAAATTAAAGTAAAAGTGAGAAACACATAAACTAACTCATCCAAACAATAAGCCGTATTGTTGCCTAAAACATGCTTAATGGGGTGACATATGATTACACTTTCCACATATGCCTCTTCCATGTCTACTATCCGTCTTTCACACACGGACACACTACACAAACAAAATCCCAATTTTGTTCCATAATAGTTAGTTCTTGAGCTAACTCCAGATTGTATCTTTAAGTTCTCCGTGTAGGAAATCATTTTTAACATCCAACATATAAATGAGTCATACTTTAGAGAGAGGGAGAGAGAAACAATGAACTTCGCTCGAATGGTCTCCGAATTTAACAATAAGGGTGAAAGTCTATCTACAATCCACGTCAACATGTTGACAATCACTTTCAACTACAAGTACTTTATGCCTCTAAAAAAATTGAGCTTTTTCTTTATGTCTAAAAATCGACATAGAACATATAACATTAGTATTTGATGGATGACACACTAAATCACACATCTTATTTTAAGAAGAGCGTTATATTAATCATCCATATCAATTTAATAATTCAAGTCTTTGAGTGTGGTCATTGGGTTTCTAGAGAGGGAAGATTTCATAACATGTGTGTGAAGGCCATGTTATATGTGGTATGGTTTGAAGATACCATGTTAGCACCATCGTGAAACCCTAAGGTTATGTTTGGGAGTTTGGAGGGGAAGGGAGGGGAGGGCTTTGGAAAATAGAAAGAATTAGGTGAAAATGATAAAAAGATTTTGGGTAGGAGGGTTTTGGAGGGTTTGAGTTTATTCATAATACCAAAAACCCCATAAAATAGGGGAACTCAAAAATTGTATTGAAGGAGGGTTTTGAAGGGCTTACATAAATTTTCCAAATATCTTTTAGGTTGTTATAGTATTCTGAAAATTAAAAATTTAGTAATGATAATGACTCTTTTATCATTCTAAACAAAATTATTTTTTTAAAATATGTTAAATATTTTTCTATATTTTTTTAAAATTTCAATTTTGAAAGCCTTCCCCTCCTCTCCCCTCCAAACTCCCAAACATAGCCTAAATTTCTAAATTGAAAATGGATTGGTAAATGGGAGGAATATTTTGTGTTTGATCTAGATGAGATTAATATTGGTAGCGAATGTTGGTGGTGATTTAGAGGGAGACGGACTCAGTCGTTGAGAAAGAGAGGGAGGTCGAGTGCGAGAGTGATGTCATGTGTCGGAGAGAGGTCGAGGTGATGAGATTTATCGTGGTAGGTGATTTTTAAGCCAAAATCATCTATCCAATGTTTATTGATTTTTGGTGAAAATCCACTATCTAAAAAATTGTAAAATTGTATGTTGTGAATCTTAGAGCTTGAAACAATTGGTGTTGTTTAATTGGTTCTCGGGTAGGGGTACAATCAAGCAACTGCCGCAAATAAGTCTGATATCCTATGAAAAAATAATAATAATATTTAGCCTTAATTCGATGATCATTATTAAGGGGTTTGAACTTTGAACCACATGATTTATTAAAATCTGTTACTAGTTAATTGAGTAATTATAAGCACTTTTTCCACGAGTGCTATCATATTAAACTCAATTATTTCCAAAAGTTGCCTCCTAGAAGCAGCCAAGTTAGTAGGGCCTCTATAATAGAATAGCCATATAAGTAAGCTGCTCACACACACTCCATCTAATTATAACCTCCATCTCCAATATTCAAACAATCAACAAAGAATAATGGCCAAAGTTCATCCTCAAGAACAAGAATCCACAACATCTTCTCAGTCTCATGATGATCAGTGTGTCAGTAATAAGAGAGAAAGATATACAGTATGGATGAAATCACTTGTTCTTCACTCAAATGGTTGCACTGTGTATGATTCAAATGGTAACATAGTTTATAGAGTTGACAACTATGACAAAAAGGGTGGAAGAGAAGTTAATCTCATGAATCTAAAAGGAAATGTTATCTGCACCATCAGAAAAAGATTACTAGCTCTTGGATGTTGGGAAGGACACAAATACTGCAACAATTCCGATTCTAGAAGTCAGGAGGAGCAACCATGGTTTCATGTTAAAAGATATCTCACAGGGAAAACAGCTTGCGGGATTAAAGTTGGGTCCCAAAATTTGTGCATAGAAAATATCAGTATTGGAAAATCATTTGGTTTTCGAATAATAAACAAAAACGGACAAATCATAGCAGAGGCAAAGCAAAAACAGTCTTCTTCAGGGATTGTTCTGAGTAATGATGTTCTAACGTTGGATTTGGAAGCTGGGACAGATCATTCTCTTATAATGGCTTTGATTACAGTATACGGACTCATATGCGGAAAAATGTAGATATTAATTTCATATATGACAGATCATATACTCAAAACAATTCATATGTAGAACATATATAGTGTAAATTTTTGAAGAATTGTAATCAGTGTTAGGCACAATTTTGTATTAAAAAATTATAAGCATCATCAAGATATATATTTTTTTTACCGAAGCTTCATCAGGAATAAATCATGTCTTTTCTGTTATGCTTTTCAACATGTGCTAATCTCTATAACTTGGTTGTGCTATTGTATGCGGGGAAGACTTTTTGAATGGTGAAGATTTGTGCTGGATCTCCAGTAACGGGAGAGGATTCAGATCTGAATATCAGGCATTTAATTAGTTTTGAGTAGAATTGTTACTCATTCACAATTTAATTACTACAATACATCTCTTAAGCAACTTGGTTAAAATGAATTTTAAAGTAAAGATAGATTTGAAAGGTTAACTCAACGCATAAAGTCTTCAAATTAATCTTATTAATATATTGTTAAAATTTCAAATTAATCTTATTAATATATTGTTAAATTTAGTATATTATGAATTTACATGACATTTTTTACACTATCATAAATGTATTAATAATTTGATTGAGATAGCGGGCGCCTCTCGCTTAGCTGATTTTGTTAAGAATTGGGTTTCTTTGTGAGAAAAAAAAATCTGAATAAATGTTAGGCCATTATTGGCATTGCTATGAGAAGCTCCACCAATATCAAGGAAGTGCAACAATTTACAAGTTACTTCGCCATCGTATCTTGTTTATTCTCGTGTGCGGGCGACAAGACTTTCCTTTTCTTTGTCGCCCTGAAGAAGAAAGAGAGTTTCAAATAGAATGCAGAATGCTAGAAGGCTTTTTCGAAGGTAAAAGTCTTCCTCACATCGCCTCCCATTCTCACTCATTCGAGGGAGGAATCTCCACTACTCCTCCACCTCTTGGTCAAAGATCAGGCGATGAACTCATTACTCATCCAATAGGCAGAAGTGCCAAAACGTATTATTAGAAGATTGAGAAGCTAGCGCAAGTCATCGTCAACGCGGTGAGGAAGCTGAGACCTTACTATCAAGGTCCCAAATATTTGATTTAAACCAACTATCATGTTTAACACAGGTCATGAAAAAGCTATATTTATCAGGAAGGATGGTGTCTTGGACGGTGGAACTCTCAAAATATGATATTTTGTACGTGTCAAGAGGAAGCATCAAATCCCAAGCTCTAGCAGATTTCGTGGCAGAATATAACTCGCCTATAAATGAGGAGACGCCCCTAGAGGGGGGATATTATTTGATGGAGTCTCGAACATGAAGGGGAGCAGCGCGATAACAGTCTTAGAAAGACTTGGAGACATATTAATCGAGCAAGCATTGAAGTTCGAATTCAAGGAAAACAACAATTGGGCAGAATATAAGGCCCTCATTGCTGACATCATTTTCGCGTTAAAAATGGGAGCCTATAGATTAAAAGCCAAGAGCAACTCCCAATTAGTCGCCAACTAAGCTTTGGACAATATCAAACAAAAGAAGCTCGTGTGATAAGAAAATTAAGTCTAGGGATCAGTCAAAAGAAGAAATGCTTCAACGAGTGTTGAATCAGATATTTTGCGAGAGTCAGTTAGTGGCTTGGAGTAATTACGATTGTAGTATAATGTAATTTTTGGCAGTTACAAGGTCAGTAGATGTGGAAGCACTTCATAAGGTTAAACTGCATGTTCTCGATACATGTCTTCCTTCTGGGGGTATAAATGTCAGAGACAATTATTTTTAGACTAATATAAATAGCAAATTAATAGATTGTAATTAGGGTCGCAAAATTCATTAACTTCTCCATAGAAATGGAGTGCCCGAGTTAAAGCGCAAAACAATTTATGAGAAACATGTATGAGTATGTGTCTTTTCTTTTCATTGTCTTATTGTTTCTTTACTTGAAACATTTTTGCTTAATGTCATAATTTATTGCACTATTTGCTTATTAGTTTCATCCAAACCTATTTGTTAATAAAATTTGTGTTGACTTTGTTTTCATACAAACCTTTACATTTAATTCGTTTATACATTTTCTTGTACACGTGTTTTGCACAGATTGCTCCCAAATTTTTTTAAATTAATCTTACAAGCACAAGAAACTCGTGACTGTTTATTAAAAACACATGTGAACACATCAATAATTAAATTATTTTTTCGAGATAACCTTGTTATAAAAATAAATTGAGCATGAGATGAGATAGTTTACTTGCATTGAGCATCAAGCATTAAGCATTTTATCTTTACTTGCCACCCACTTAAATCCCAAAAAGGCTCATGATGTGTATATATACAATAAACAAAAATTTACTAGAACATTTTCTGTTCATGACATATGCACGGTGCACCGCCGCCCTCGATGATTATTTAAATCATTATTTTCACTAGTCTGTACTATACAATGACATCAACAGCCACCATTAAAGTGATTGGAGATGAAGTATGTTAAATTGGAAAGAAGTTTTTTAGTTTTCAATCCTATCTGTCTATCTATCTATGTATGACTTTGTTCTTCAAATGCGGCCAGGTATACAATGTCGTTTTCATAAGTGCCTTTTAAATTCAATTATAAAGTAAGAGTCAGAAACACATAAACTAACTCATCCAAACAATTATGCCGCGTTGGTGATGCTCCATGCTTATGTATTTTATAATGTACCTTAAGTGTTTACACACACAATCTGTTACCTAAAACGTGCTTTAATGGGATGACATATGATTACATTTTCCACTTATTTATGCCTCTTCCCAGTCAACTATCTCTCTTACATACACGGACACTCTACATATAAACAAAAATCGAATTTTGTTCCATAATAGTTAGCTCCAAATTCACTGAATTTGGTACTTTCTTTTCAAGTTACTACTACATTTTTTGCCTAAGGCCACGCTAAAATTTTCCACGGCTCAGAAACTGTGGCCACATATATAATTTGGCCAGGATTTTCAAAGCGTAGAATTAAATGGGGAAGCAGTTGTGGGAGAAATTAGCAGAAAGTTCTCTACAAATGAGAACACGTTGACAGTTGGATGTTCTTATGTGGTTGATCCTCGAACGACGGTGAAGTCAAAGCTGAATAACCATGGTAATCTTGGGGCATTATTGCAGCATGAGCTTACACATAGGTCATTCTTGACAATCTCAGGCGCCTTTGAAACAAAGGCATTGGAAAATAGTCCCAAGTTTGGTTTCTCCCTCCTGCTCAAGCCTTAAAGGGATTTATAGATAGGGACAATTTGAAAAATTATAATGTCTTATGTTCCTTCAATCAAGTTAAATGCAAGAAAGGAAAATCACAATAAGAATATTTTGTTTTTGATGTTAATGTTAATTTTCTTGTAATTAATTAGATTCTAATCATCAATATTATTGTTATAACCGTGGTAAGATTAATGGTTTAGAATGTACAAAATATAACCACGATTTTAAATTTGTGGTCATAACCAAACCGTGGCTATACCTTGAACCAAAGCTGTATAATTGAAACCATGGCTTTACCATATGGCCACAGTTCTGTAATCATAGCAAATATAAACCTCGGCCTTAATCAACGGATGTCAAAAAAACGTGGTATATACCAAAAAACCGTGGACTATACTTTAGGCCACGCCCGCATATCCCACAGTTGGATTTTCGTGGCCAAACCGTGGCCTCAGCGTTACGCCACGATTATTTTGCATATAACCTCGGTTTCTTGGCCGTGGCAGGAGACTTTTTTTTTGTAGTGAGTCTTTGACTCTTTTATCATTAAAATAAAATTGTATTCCACTAAATCAGTTTAATTAGTAGTTGTGTAGAAATATCATATGTTGAAGATTCAAATCTCTTACGTTCTATTTGTTCACCTTTAAAATATAAATTTCAACCAAAAGACTACATAACCAATCAAAAAAACGAAATTATATTACCAATCAATTTTTTATTTTTTTTATAAAAAGGAGGTTGTTTTCATTGAAAAGCTAATGTATTTATCGCACCAATATTCTCTCTAAAATACCTATAAGAAACATATGTATAAACCACTATGATTGACTCAAGTGTCTTATGTACATGAATTGGTAAGCTAAAGATGAAAGTAAATCGTATTAAAAATGATTTTTGAAAACATAAAATGTCTTTGACTATCGACTAATTCTATCTAATAAATACACATGAAGAAAATAATATTTACATCAATAATAGTAATATATTATAACGCACATCCACATTCTTAGCACGAGGATGTCATACTTTGAGATTGTCTCTGAAATCTTGATAGAATGTCAAGGGAAGATATAGAATGATCATGTACATAATTTAATAAATCGAGTGGACATGAAGGGCGTGGACCAAGCGACAAATCATTTTTGGTGGACAAAGTAAATGTCTGTATTGCGGTGTTTGGTCCATTGATGTAGAAGTTGATTACTGGATAAATATATTTTATTGATATTATCACGATAAATTTGTGAATTAGGCAAAACAACTCTAGAAGCTGAAAATATAACCTAATTATGACACCACATTTGCAAAACCACAATATTCAATTTAAGCACTAGAGTAAGAGAATGTCGGTTGGCACAAGGTTGTCAAGATCGAGATCTTACATAAGATCGGGAGAGAATAGCAAGATCGTAAAATTTAAAATCGTAGTTAAGATCGGAAGATCCTACTCAATTATTTTTGTAAGATCGAGAGGGGTAAAAAGATTGTAAAACATATGATCGCAACAACAATCGTAAGATCCTACTAAAATGAAAAAATAATAGTATACTTTAAAGTATTTTTACATGATATTTGTAAGTAGGCAAGTATATTTATAAGAAAATGACTCTTTTTCATATTCTTTAGACATTTATGATCGAGGTTTTATTGAACATTTGTTAATGTTTAGACATTTATGGTCAATTACTAGGATCATCATAAGTCAAGTAGAGATGACAACGGGTCGGGTCGGGTGCATGTTTCACACTATCCAAACCCTCACCCGAACCCAAATGTTATTCGGGTGGCAAAATAATACCCACGTCCACACCCGTTGGGTACGTGTTTTTTCACCCAAACCCGAACCTGCAGCAAAATACATAAAATACATTTTCCACAATATATATATATATATGGGTGTGATTTCGGGTACGAGTTTCACACTACCCAAACCCGCACCCGAAATATCGGGTGACACCCGAACCCAAACCCAGTCAATTCGGGTTTTCATCCGTTGACTCAGGTTCGAGTGCGGGTGGGCCCCGCGGGTGCGGGTCTGCTTTTCATCCCTTAAGTCAAGTAGTTAAAACAAACCCTACAAGAGAGAAGTTTATTCTCTAAACCCTAAATCTAAAACTTCATTTCAAAAGGCGTAAATACATTCCCGCCGAACCGTAATTGGTGTGCCACCGCATCTTGTCATCCTTCTCACCTTTTAATAGTGGTGGTCAGAAAACGGCCAATCATGGCCGAAGCCGGTAGAGATCACACAAAATCAATGATTTTATGGGTTTTTTCACAATTTGACTACAATACACAATTCTACTTAAAATCCGAATTGTTGGGTGTGAATAAGATCGTAAAATCTTAAAATTTTAAGATCTAAATCGAGATCTTGACAACCATGGCATTTGAGTATAGAAGAGTAAGTTGTCACTAAGAAACATATGGCCGGTAACTATAAGTAGATTTCCTAATCTTTAGGAAGCCTCTCCAATATGAATTTGTATAAGAGATCAAAGATGAAGTGAAAGATGGATAGTGGTGCAGTCTATATTTACTAGTGACTCTAATGTAGCGCAAAATGTGTCCAAGAGAGTGCATATTAACATCTTTTAAATTATGCATAAATAAATAAAATATGTTGTAATGCGTAGGAGATTTCTGGTCATATGAATGTGAGATACTATAGAATGCCTACAAGGTTGTGATATTGAAATGGTTCCACATATGAAATACTGGTTTTAGTTCTAAGCTTCAATTTTGTATAAACTGCGGCAGGACATGGTTTACATGAATACATCCTAGCACATTCAATAACTTTTTTTCATTCTTTTTCCAAGACAAGAATATAAAAGCAATGTAAAGAAAACTATGTGGTCTTAAGTCTTTTATAGAAAATCTAAAGTTGAGTAGTGATTAAATAGATTTGTGAAGATCATCAATAGAAGTGGTGAGCATAACGTCTTTGACATATTGAATAAGATATTTCGTATGAGTGTCGATCTAGTAGACGATGAAAGGTTTTCATACTTGCTATGGAAGAAACCTACCACTATATGAAACATAATATGTGAATCATTTGTACATATTTTTAGGGGCTGGCTTGAGATCATATAATAATTTGTGCAGAAGACAAACATAATATTCTGGCTGAGTCAGATCATTGAACTTCAATGGTTGATACATGCTACCTGTATCTTTAAGTTCACCATGTCACAACTATAAATAATACTCCTTCTCTCTCACAATAGGTGTCCTCTTTGAGATTTTCACATTTTTTTAAAAAATGATTAATTATGTTGATTTCAATGATAAAATGAGTCTCATTTACTAAAATAACCTTATTAATAATAGGTAGTGGAGTACTTAAATGAATTAAAATACAATAAATAAGAGTAAGTTAGTGGAAAAAATAATAAATATCACATTGGTATTCTAAATGGACAAATAATTTGAGACAAATAAAAATAGGAAAGAAAACACCTATAGTGAGACGGAGGGAGTATATTTTATGACAAAACTTTCACTTCGATCCACCAATAACCGAGATATATATTTTGGCAGCGCTATTTTATATATATATATATATATATATATATATATATATATATATATATATATATATATATATATATATATATATATATACACACCATGAGTTACATCGCTCAATAATTTTATTTCGAATAAATATTTATTAAAATCAATCGATAGATTGAAACATATTATCATATAGATCGTTCCTATAAAATTTGAGATTAATCTATAATAATTTACTATACCATCAAGATATTCAAAAATTAACGTCAAAATGAATTTTCATATAATGTTAATTTTGATGTAATTCAATGATATAGTAAATCATTATAGATTAATCTCAAATTTTATAGACATGATCTATATAATAGTATGTTTCAATCCAACATTTGATTTTAAAAAAATATTATTCAAAATGAAGTTATGAGCGAGTGTAACTCGTGGTGTAACTCTTCGGGTGTAATTTGATTCCTCCTCTATATGAGGAGAGATCAAATTACATCTGAATAGTTACACCATGAGTTACACCGCTCAATAATTTTACATCGGATAATTCTTTCTTAAAATCACCCATTGGATTGAAATATATTATCATATAGATCATACATATAAAATTTGAGATTAATCTAGAATGATTTACTATGTCATCGAATTACATCAAAATTAATGTTATTTAAAAGTCTATTTTGACGTTAATTTTTGTGTATCATGAATGCATAATAAATCATTATAGATTAATCTAAAATTTTATACGTATGATCTATATGATAATATGTTTCAATTCAACGATTAATTTTTAAAAATAATTATCCGATGTAAAATTATTAAACGAATGTAACTGTTTGAATGTAATTTGATCCCTCATATATATATATATATATATATATATATATATATATATATATATATATATATATATATATATATATATATATATATATATATAGAGGAGGGATCAAATTACACCCGAAGAGTTACACCACGAGTTACACTCGTTCAATAACTACATCTCGAAATAATATTTTTTAAATTCAACCGTTGGATTGAAACATAATATCATATAGATCATTCCTATAAAGTTTGAGCTTAATCTATAATGATTTACTATGTCATTGAATAACATCAAAATTAACGTTATATGAAAGCTCATTTTGACGTTAATCTTTGGATATCTTGATGATATAGTAAATCATTATAGATTAAGCTCAAACTTTATAGGTATGATCTATATGATATTATGTTTCAATCCAACGGTTGAATTTAAAAAATATCATTTCGAGATGTAGTTATTGAACGAGTGTAACTCGTGGTGTAACTCTTCGGGTGTAATTTGATCCCTCCTCATATATATATATATATATATATATATATATATATATATATATATATATATATATATATATATATATATATATATATATATATATATATATATATATATATATATAATAATTCTATTTTTTTTTTTTAATTTTTTTTGTTTTTAATAATAAAAAAGTATTATTTTTGCATTTAATAATTTTGTTTTGTTTTTTTTTTAATTTTTAATAATTTTGTTTTCTAAAATATATTAAAATAATTTTATGTAATAAATTTTTATTTGTTTTTTATATAATTTTTTTTTTGCTTTTTTTTCACCTAACAAATAATGTCTATGTATCCTACTCTGCCATATCGCCGACACGTTGCTCTACACACTCTGGCATAGATACTTGCGGGATGGTTTCATCTAGTAAGATTGCGAGGTGTTTTGTCACCTAACTAATAGTTGCGACTATCATTTTTTCAGAATATATAATCTTATCGCAAGTTTACAGTTGTAGTTGTATGTTTTTTTTTATGAGTTTTGAGGTAATTTTTTTTAATAAGAAGAGATTTGGCCCACAAGGAAATCATTGATAATCCTCGAGTAAGTTTTTTGTTTTTTAGTGAGAATTAATCATCAATCACCTTTTATTTACTTGTGATCTTACAAAGAAAGCATGGAGTATCATTTTCAAATGGTTGCACTTGCAAGTGGACTGACTATCTTTTGAGGAGAGATGACAACATTTCAATGCATTTGAATCTTTGACAAAAGGCAACATTAAATGAAAGGTTAGGCACTTAATTTGGATGACCACTACTTGTAGCATTTGCGATTAAGAAATAATATTATGTTTAGAAAATATTTACCAAATGTGTCACAAATGGTAGATCATTTTTTTTTTTTTGGTATTGGTTTATAGGCAGTTAGGGATATTAATTTTCTTTTTTATTTTTTTAATTGGTGTAATAATCTTTGTCAAAAAAAAAAAAAATTGGTGTAATAATCTTTTAGCTTGCCTCAATAGTATCTGCACTGATTCATAAATTGTAAGAGTTGAGAACACCTTTTACTTATTAATTTTTTTTTTTTTTTGCTTATCGGGGAAAAAAAATTAGCATGAGATAAGATGATTTATTTGCATAAAGCAAGTCAGAAACAAATAAACTAACTGATCCAAACAATTAAGCCGCGTTGGCAATGTTCCATGCTTATATATTTTATCATGTCTTGAGTGTTTCCACGCCCAATCAGTTGCCTAAAACGTGCTTTAATGGGATGACATATAATTACACTTTCCACATATGCCTCTTCCATGTCTAGTATCTGTCTTTCACACACGGACACAAACAAAAAATCCAATTTTGTTCCATAATAGTTTGTCCTTGAGCAAACTCCAATTCGCCGAATTTGATACTTACTTTTTGAGTCTTTGAATCACATTAGTAAAAGGAAACATTAGATTATCAACCACTCTATTTTTTTTATTTTATTTTGTGAAGAGTAGGAGGCTGTTTTCATTGAAAAACACAAATGTCTATCACACCACTAATCCCTCTAAAATAGCTATAAGAAATCTATTTGAGGATCACGATGGATTCAATTGTCTTATATATGTACAAGAATCCATAAGTTAAGGATAGAAATAAATCATACTAATCATGACTCGTAAAGATTTTTAATGTCTCTGATTATTAAATAATTCTACCTAATAAATTTAGGGAAATTTCTTAACCCACCTCCTAACTTTCTTGGTCACCTCTGGCGAATTTACAAAAATATCCCTTGTTTCGGAAGTTCATTTTCGAAAACGTATTTTTATTGAAAAAAAAGGTGTTTTCGGAAATACATCTCCGAAAAGGTGAATATTTTAATGAAAAATATTGGTTTCAGAGATGCTTCTCCGAAATAAAGTTGTTTTTCAGAAAATTGGTGTATTCGGAAGTGCATCTCCGAATTCACCCCCCTTGGAGGAATTCGGAAATGCACTTCCGAAATAAGGTCTGGACAGAAGAAAAATAACAAACAAGAACGATTCGCTGAACCAAATCCAACCCTTGTTCACCTACCTTCTCCTTTTCATATTCCCGGTAATTACACTTTCTTTACTTTTATTGTTTTTTTGTTCTTACATTCCACTCACATTACTCTCATGATCATGAAACCCTCACATTACTCTCATGATCATGAAACCCTAATGGGAAAATACACCTAATTTAGGGTTTGTTTTGATTATTCATCCAATGTTTTTACCAAGAGGTGTAGAAATTGTTGCCCTTTTGTTAACACAGCTGTTATCATTTAAACATGTTGTAAAATATCTTGTGAGCAACAAAAACTATACATAGTTTAAATATCTTGTAAAATACCTCTAGAAATCCATACCACATTGTAACTTACCAACATAATAAACAACAACAAAAACTATACACTTAAAGTTCAAAAAACTTATGAGCAAACTATACTTACATCATAGTGGTGTAGATCCTTATCAGCCACTCGCAACTGAAAATGATTAGCACGAACTTGGATTTTCCTTCCGTATTGACCGTAACCAGGTCGGTTAGGGAACCTAACCGCCTTCTGAGACGACGGAGCCGACTCTAGAGTAGCCTTCTGTTTAACTTCGGCAGTCAGACTCTCGATGGAAAATCAGAGCCAAACTCAAAGAAGCAACCGACACAGCAACAGACAGAGTAACAACCGGCGCTGCAACAGATGGAACAAACGGCGCTGCAACAGGTGGACGAACAACCGGAGCTACAACATATGTAGGAGTAGGAGTAGGGGTGACTGACGGAGGAGGTGGATGTCCGGAGGAGGAAGAACCGGCGGTACGTCCACCACGAGAGCCACGGCCACCACAACCACGGCGAGACATTGTGATGAAAGCGGTTACAAGAGAGAGAAAATATGTGAGTAGAGGAAAAGAATAAAGATCAAAAATGATTTTGGATGTGATTGGAAGAAAAATGAGTGAGAGAGCAGGCTTTTAAGTAGGAAAGTGTTACCACATTTCTTAGAAGGTAACCGTCTGAGAGTAATGGGGGAGAAAGAAAAGGCACTTCGAAATTTTAAATCAGGTTGATTACAACTCGTTCTACATTTACTATCATTTAAGAGACTTCCCAATTTACTATCAATGCGATTACAATTTTTGTCCTGTAATGGTTTTCTTACCTGATTGTAAAAAATAACTGAATTTTGATGCATTTCAGAAATGCATCTCTGAAAACACCAATTTTTTGGTGTTTTCGGAGATGCATTTCCGAAGTATAAAAAATCTAAAAAAAAATTACTTCGGAGATGAATCTCCGAAGCAGGGGTAAGTTGGGGATTTCGCCGGGGGTGACCCCCATAGGGAGGTGGGTAAAGAAAAAATCTAAATTTAGATAAAGACAATAACATTTATATCAATAATAGTAAAATATTATATTACACATATCTAGTCTTAGTGGGAGGATTTCATAACTTCAGTCTGTCTCTAAAATCCTAAATAGTATCAAAGGAACACCTTTGATATATGTAATTTAATGATGAGAGGGGACATGAGAGATACGGACCAGGCTACAAACTATTTTTTTTCAGACGAAGTGGATGTCCATCTCAATGTATTTGGTATACGAATCAGGTTCCAGGCAATTTTTCCGCAGACGAAGTGGATGTCTATCTCAATGTATTTGATCTGTTGACACTGAAGTGGACTACCTAATTGATATATTGCAATGACATTATCAAAATAGACCATGATAGCTTTGTTAATTAGGAAATGGAACACTATAAACATGCTATGTAACGAATAAAATACAACACCCAAGTATCCGATTTTAGAATCGAAGCACTATAATATGAGTTGGCATTTAGAGGATTAGAAGTGAATCTCATGATATTTGGATAGCCTCCCCAATATGCATTTATTTATGTAAGAGATCAAAGATTAAGGGGATGATGGATAAAAGTGGAGTCCATTTTTGTTAGTGCCTTAAATGTAGCGCAATGATGTGCCTAAGAGCCTGCATGATGACATTTATCAAATTATAGATAAATAAACAAATATGTTTTACCGCATAGGAGATTTTCAACCTTATGAATCTGAGATATTGCAAAGCGCCAAAAAGACTACATAAAGGGATGGTTCCTAGTATGAAGATATGATTTTGGTGCTAAGCTTCAATTTTCACTACTACAAAAAACACATTTAACATCGGACGCGAAATAAATTTAATCTCGACTAAAAAATCGAAGTAACAAAGGACGTCATAAAAAGCTACCACTTTACCCTCTATGTTTTTAAAAAATTGAGGGATAAAGTTATCTGCACAAGAGTTCGAGCCCCAGCATCCACAGTTTTATTATTTTCAAAATTAACGCATCATACCTCACGCTTTATAAATAAAATTGAGGGGTTGTTAGTGCGTGAGACACTTTTAGTGAGAGGAGAGAAAGAGAGAAAATAAGGAAATAAGGATTTATATTCACTTGAATTATAATGGTGTGTACAAATAATGATATAGACTATGACTATTTACATACAACCCTGATTGGGCTTGGACTTAGACAACTTGAACTATATTTGATATTTTTAGATTAGATTATATTTGATATTATATTTAATATCTCAATAATATATCAATCTCAATAGTATCTCAACATACCACCTATAATCTACGGTAATCATAGTCCATCTGAACTATTCCTAATTTCTTTCTAAAATTCAAGAATTTGTCGATCTTCAATCCTTTGGTGAAAATGTCGGTCAATTGTGCTTCGTTTGCGGAATGCCTTACTGAAAGTTCACCTCGATTTACCTTTTCTCTCAAGAAGTGAAATCTAGCCTCGATATGCTTACTTCTTCCATGCAGAACTGGATTCTTCGCCAGATTTATAACTGACTTGTTATCTATTTGCAACACAAGAAGTTTCTTCACTTTGACCTCCATTTCTTCAAGTACTGATCTGATCCAAATTGTTAAACATGTTAGGATGCAATCCAACGGTCGCCCGAAGGTTTCAAAATCGATGTTTGAACCGTTACAACGCTGGATTATGGCTTGTTATTGAGACGACGAACATTATCTTACGTTTTTAAGGCAGGAGAAACGTAGGGACGACAGATGTTGGTTCATTAATGAAGATAGCAAAGGGACAGGACGAAAACTATAAATGAGACACCAAAGAAGAAAAAGAAAGAATAGACATTGAACATACATCATACAAACTACAAACTACAAAATTTCCTTTCATTTACGACCTTCCCTGACCAGCCTCAGGGATGTTACATAACGGTGTTTTTTGGAAGAATATTTGGCGTCCACCACAGGTCATCGGTAAAATTTTCTCAGACCGCACAAAAATCATTTAAGAACCACTAATCTTACAACATCCAAATGCATGGGTCATCACCGACCAGAAGTGAACTGCATACTTTATCAGACATGGCCCCGTTACTAACGATCGTTGAAGCTCTACGACAACAAAATGAATCACTGCATGAGAGCGTTCATATACACTCCAAAAAACTCAGAGTCAAAAAGAGGGGAATTAGAAGAGGAGCTTTTGGATCCACACCCTCTTTCGAATACATATCATCTGGGGGTTGTCAAAAAACTTCAAAACAAGTGCTTAATGTGATGATTGTTTGAGTTTAATGGTAATTAAGCCAATAAAATTTTTATTTTGTAATTTAAAATGAAAATCAAACATCTCTCGTCTCCCTTTATGACTGTTGGGAATATGGGTGTTGATATTTTTTCCTATAAAATAAGAATCAAAGGAATAGAAACAAGAAAAATACTTGCATGAAAACAAATATAACATGTGACTTTACAAACAACCAATCACAATTCTTTATTAATTAAAAAACAAAAATAAATTTCTCTCTCTCTCTCTCTCCTACTCAATCACAACCACTTCATGAATCCAATTAAAAAAGAAATTAAATAAATTTAAAATTTTCTCTATTCTTATTGAATGTTTTTAACACTAAAATTTAATGTTCATCTCCATACAAGTTTTTCTCTAGAAACAAATACATTAGACTTTTTTTCTTTCCCATAAAAGCAAAATATTAGTATCTCATCATCAAAGATATGTAAAAGAAGAAGAAAAAGATATGAGAGAAAAAAATAAATCACGAAACAAGAATCCAACAAAAATTGACATCACAAATCTGAGTATTTTTTACAACTATTCAATAAAATTTTATAGAATTTAAAAAATCATAATATCAATATTCAAAATAAAATTTTTAAACTAACAGTTTGGACTACACCGACGAATTTAAAAAATAGTAAAATATAGAAAATGTAAGGTTCCAAGTAAGGGGAAGCCGAATAAGCTCATGAGATCAAGTAGATTTTGGGGGAGGCATGAGTGGAAAGTGTAATAAAATCTACTTGATCTCATTCAAAGTTTTATGCAATAGATTGGCGTGTGGAAAGGAGGAAACAGCACCCATGAGTTTATTATAAGCAGGGAGCAGTGCCAACGCGGCTTAAAAATTGTTTGGATAAGTTAGTTTATGTGTTTCTGACTTTTACTTGTAATTTTTAAACTTAATTAGCACTGATGAAAATGACTTTCCTTTTCGATTGTAGCATTAGAAAAACAAAATCATAGATAGATAGATAGATAGGATTGAAAACTAGTAAAAACAACTTTCCACTTTAAACTTCATTTTCAATTACTAAAATAATGTTTGCTGTCGATGAAATTTTAGTGCAAATAAGTGTTTGCCTTTGCTTAATTTCTATAGTTATTTGTTTAAATTAATTAATTAATTAATTACTCATTGCGGTGGCAGCGCATGTCATGAATAGAAAATATATGGTAGCATAACTAATCTTGTTTATTGAGTACACACCATAAATAATCATTATTCTTTTGGGAACAAAAATGCATTTCAGGTAATTTAAATCCATCTTTCAAAGCGTTTAATTTGGCCATGATTGCAAAACAAGGGTGGAACTTTTTGTCGAAACTAAATTCTCTTGTAGCTAGAATCTTCAAAGCAAGGTACTTCCCTCGTTCCACTTTTCTCGATTCAAAGATTGGCAATAATCCAAGTTATGTGTGGAGGAGCTTGTGGAAGGCTAAGGATGTGTTAAAGTTAGGAAGTAGGTGGAGTATAGGGGATGGTAGTAACATTAAAGTTATGCATGATCCTTGGCTCCGTGAGAAGGATAGTTGGTGGATTAATGGTCCTCAGAAGCAAGGCGTGTATGATCTCTTTGTCAAAGATCTTATGCGTCCCGATATAAAACAATGGGATGTGGGTAAGGTGCTTCAAGCTTTTGTTAGGGAGGATGCAGAATCTATTCTTATAATTCCATTAGTGGAGGAGGTGGTGGTAGATAGGTTGATTTGGCAAGAGGAACAAAGTGGTGATTATAGTGTGAAGTCGGGATATAGACTATGGCGAAGGATGCATAACAATTTTCGGCCCTATGGCACTGAAGGTAATTGGAATCATCTTTGGAGTATTCTAGCGCCGCCTAGAGCTAAGCACTTGTTATGGCGGATTTGTAGGGAGTGCCTCCCGACCCGCTCAAAACTCCAACAATTTCATGTTCAATGCCCGGTCTTATGTCCTTGGTGTGAGTTAGAAGATGAAGATGATTGGTGTAGCAACCTGCCCTAAAAATTTAGCTTTTAGAGTCGCCACCTATTCTGAACGGCGAATAGGAAACCCTACGCAGTTAAGAAATCTGGGTAAGTTATTATAATCAGGTTGAGGAAAGGTGTTAGGCACCCTCAACCCTTTCCTATTGGCTTTGAATCTAAGGTAAAGGTTTATGGCTAAAATATTGAGGTTTAATAGCTAAAAAATTGAATAGGGGAAAATTGAGATTTTAGGGAGGGGGACTCGCCTTGGTTATCCAAGTGCCTACGTATCTCCTTAGGGAGAATCAGAGTCAACGTAGTTCGGGCACAGGGTTGTACGCCTTAGAATTGAATTTGATTATGGTGGTGTTTGAAGTTGTTTTGAAGTTGTTTTGAAATGCAAAGTTCGAAGGTATTTTGAATTACCATATCGTAGTTGTGAACATCGCAGTGTTTGAAAGGATGTAAATCCGTAGTATCGTGGTTTAGTGTTTTAGATGTGGTTTTGGGCGTACAACCCTGCTTTAATATGGCACTGTTAGATGCGGTGATCAATAGATTTGATCAGTATAGCTAACAGATTAATGGGCATTGCTGGTTACTCGGATCGATAGATTGATCGTCGCGGGCAGCAAATTGAATGTGTTTTAGATTTATAATTAATTTTTATTGCTTTATTCAGATATTTGATCAGTACGACATAGAGAGTCGACTAATTCGAAGGCGGGATGAAATAGATATTCATCCGCCATTTATCCGTTAAAGGGGAAGTTATAATTGATGTTTTTATTATTGGATTTGATTAATTAAATTAATCGATTGTTAATCATTGCGACCAATAGGTTTAGTCGGAACGAGTAACAAATTAAATCCTAACACTTCGGCCGAGTGGCCAATGGGATTGGGCGAACCCTGATGGACCAATAAACCTTTCTAGTTTTTTTTTGTCATTTTTATAGTTAAAATTAATTATATAAATTAAGTCGAATAATCGACATAATCGAATAATCGGGATGATCCTAAATAATTCTAAACCCTAATTATATTCCTAATCCTAATTATATTATTCAAATCCTAAATTAAATAAAATAAATTAAACATAATTTATATTTAACCTAAATAATAAAAATAGAAAAATATATGAAAAAACCTGGACCCGATTGCATATGGCTGGATTGAGTGCTCATGGTATGCTCCTTCATCTCTGATGTGTTGGATCCACTTAGCAGCTGATCTAACGGCTGATATATGGCAGAACATGGTAAGCTTTAGTGGACTGCATGCACCGGACCTGAGAACAAGAAAAATCAAAGAAAAAAAACGCGCCCAGCATGATTCGAACTCGCGTCCAATGCTTAACCGGCCAAACACCTTACCACCTGCGCTGCATTGATTTGTTGTTAAAACCATAATCCATAACCATAATATACAAAAAAAAAACGAATGAAACAGAACTCAAAAAAAATGAAGGGGCGCGGACACTGTTCTTCTTCGTTGCAGCTGTGTACGAACAGCACCATGGCCAATACCTGCAACATCTCAATTCCACAAAACTTGAGCATAAATCACGATTAAATACATGATTTGAACCGAAAATCCGCCATGAGTCCATTGGTACCCTTGGTTCGGATTAATTTTACCTCTATGAACGAATCCCAATTTCCACCTTCTAATCCCTAACAATGGTGGAATCTTATATATGCAACCAAACTCCAATTAAATTATTCCAAGAGCTTCAGAACATCATCATAAACTCATATACACCGGCAAATCACATTAGCTAATCATAAATTTGTGAAATCGAACGTAAATAAAATTGTTGCAAACCGTGGGCATTAGAGGCGTGATTCTGTACGCGTGAAACTGAGGTAATGATCTGGTTCGTTTTAGGACACCCCCAGGATCATGTTAGGATCCTTTAAACTCCATGAATTGCTTCAAATCTTCAATCCGAATTTGAACTTTTCTGGGGATTTTTGCAATCAGTTTCCTTAGTTCTTGGAGGCCGAATCCCCCTCTCCTTTAAACCAATTCTGCTTTTTATAACACTATCAATTAGGTCTCCACATTTGATCAGCAATCTTGCTTTTCAATGTCAAGATATTTGATTTGGAATCAAATCCAATCTTGCCATATTTCTTTTTGATCCTCTGTTCTTTGCAAATCCAAACTTGTTTCGTTGTTTTTTTTATTTTTATTTTATTTTATTTAGTAGTAATAATAATAACTATTAATATTATTCACAATAAAATACTAACTATATTTTTATTTACTAAAAGTAATTATGTAATAAATAATAATGGTAAATAACAATAATTGAAACTAAATGATAATCCTATTAATAATAATATTAATTAATAAATATTAATATTAATATCATTTCTAATAAGACTATTATTATCCTAAAAATAATTCTAATATATACAATTACTAAAACCTAATTAAAATAATAAACCTGATTAATCCTAATACTAATCCTATCAATATTAAGAATAATAAATTAATAATATTAAATGCTAATAGTTAGAAGTAATAAAAATTACTAATAATAATCCAAAAAACGCAAATGTTAGTAAAAGGAAAATAATATTAACAATTGACGAAACCCTCGAAAACACTTGTTAATCGTACCCCATTTATTTCTCAGGACATTTTATAAGAGGACGGGTTTGACAATAGGAATGTCAAACCCCATGGCTCTTAATTTTGACCCTTGATGAATTAAAAGATACAGATCTGTTCGGGCAAATTTTGGGGTGTGACAATTGGCATGTGTTTTTCGGTTGTTTTTCTACTAGCCAAAGTTGGCGGGCAGCAGGTTTGTCATCTATTATAGAACCCCGTTTACATACTTTCCATGATGCTAAGTCACTGATTTTTGATGTTTGTAGTCGTGAGGACCATAGGGATGCGGGTAGATTTGCGGTTTGTCTTGAGACGCTTTGGAGAAGTAGAAATAATGTGGTGTGGCAAGATACTCGTGTTGATCCTATGAGGATTGGTTTACAAGCCTATCACAGTTGGTACGATTGGTTTTTAGCCAGAGATAATCGAATTTCTCCCGTTGATACTAGTAGTTCAGAGGTTTGGGTTCTGCCTATGGTTAACAAAGTAAAGTGCAATGTTGACGCAGCTTTCAATACGACTTGTGGTACTTCTAATAGAGGTTGGTGCTTTAGGGATCATGTGGGGAGCTTTATCACAGGTGGAGTGGCTTGGGATGTGGGTGCTCTTTCTGTCATTGAAGCCGAAGCCACCGCTTTGAAGGAAGCAATCCAAAATGCCATCTCTTTGCATTTCTCCCATGTTACCTTTGAAAGTGATTGTCAAATTGTAACTAAGGCTATTCACGCTAAGCATGTAGGTAACTCCGAATTTAGCCTTATTGTTAAAAGTATTCAGAATCTGTTGCTTCTTTTTTCGAACTTTGAGGTAAAGTTTATTAAGCGTTAAGCGAATTCGGTTGCCCATACTTTAGCTAAGGCGGCCAATTCTTGGTCTAGGCGTAGTTTCTTTAATATGATACCTCTTTGTATTGATCATTGTTTAAGGAATGAAAGTCGTTAAGTTTGTTTCTGTCAAAAAAAAATCCATCCCTCAATATTCTTACGCGCTTAGCACAATTCTATTTATGTCTCTTGCTTCCGGAGATATACATCAGAAATTAATTTTTTTTGCCAAAGTTTGAGTTTTTTCGAAACTATATCTACGAAAGTAGTTTAAAAAATATTGAGAAAAACTTCAAAATAATTTAGTTAAGAGAAAGTTCTGTAAATGCATTTAAGGAACAAATCAATGTTGAATAAGAAAAAAGTACTTCCAGAAATACATCTCCGAAAGTAGGAAATACTTTTAAAAACGCACATGGTACCTAAGAACCCCAAAAGCTAAGACAAGAGATTCTCTATATTTATGTGGATACATTATCTCATGCCCAATGAATTCTTATAAGAGAAATACTTATTTCAACACAATCTTGAATAAATAAGGTTTATATAGACACTCTAATAAATATATAAATTTAAAAATGGTAATAGATGATTTAACTAAATTATTTTTTTAAACAAACATTTAGATTCGAGTGATAAACGAACACCTGCTAAAAAACGAAGATAAATTATTATTATTTATTTAATTTTTCATTTGCGTGTATGCACAAGCATTTTAAAATTTATGTGTCTAATTAAGACTTGCTCTTGCTCTTGCTCTTATACGGTTATTTGAGAAATAAATTCATGTTAAAATGTTTATAATTTTTTTTTGGTGCAGATGTGTCTTATGACAAGTCTTAATATTTTGATTTTATTGGAAACAATTCTGCATTGAGAAAGCATATACAATTTATACATTAATTGTTGAAAAAATAATTGTTGTTTGGAAGATTTTCTAGCTCTAAATTATCAATGTCTGAGAGACTTTTAGCTATCAAGTTGAGTTGAAATATTTTTGACATGCTTGAATTTGTTTATGAAAAGTATGTTAGATGTGACTCGTGTGAAAGATAATATACTTACAAGATATTATGATTCTAAAATGATTGGAGTCAAAGTTCATCTGAACTAAAAAAAAAAATTTACTGTTACATTGAAGGCTATATGTTGTTTTATAACAATGAATTCACTTCAAATTATGAATTATGGTGTGCTAGAGGAATGCAAATTTTGACTTTAAGATTTTTTTTTTTTGCGTGAGGCATTTTTAGTTTAGTGAAGTGAGAAAGATAAAATAATAAAGGAAATAAGGATTATATTATTCACTTGAATTATATAAATAAGGATACAACCTATGATTATTTATATACAATCCTAATTGGACTTGGACTTATCCAACTTGGATTATATTTGATATTATTAGATTAGATTATATTTGATATTATATTAATAATATCAATCCCACTAATATCTCAACAAATTTAATAATATCTCAACACACCCCCTATAATTCAAGTTGTCGAACAACTCTAGTCATAGTCGAACAGAACTATTCCTAATTTCTTTCTCAAATTCAGGAATATTATGTCGATCTTCAATCCTTTGGTGAAAATGTCGGCCAACTGTTCTTCACTCGAGCCATGCCTAACTTCAAGTTCACCTCGATTTACCTTTTCCCTCAGGAAATGAAATCTAACTTCAATATACTTAATTACTTCTTCAATGCAGAACTGGATTATTCGCCAGATTTATGGCTGACTTGTTGTTGATTTGCAACACAAATGGTTTCTTTACTTCGACTTTCATTTCTTCAAGTAAAGTTCAGATCCAAATTGCTTGACATGCAGCATAGAATCCTGCTATATATTCAGCTTCACATGAAGACAATGCCACCACAGGTTGCTTCTTCGGACACCATGAGATTGGGGCACCAAATACTTGAAAGAAATATCCAGTTGTGCTTCTTCAATCTTCCTTATCTCCACACCAATTAGCATCTGAAAAACAATTTACTATTGCTTCTTTTCCTTCAGAGTCCTGTCGAAATAGTATTCCATAATTTATTGATCCTTTCATATATCTCAGAATTCTTCTTGCAGCCTTCATATGTGATACCCTTGGTTCACTCATATATCTGCTTACTAATCCGACAGCGAAACCTATATCAGGTCGACTGTTGCACACATACCTCAGAGATCTAATAATTTGTTTGAACACAGTTGCATCAACTTTGTCTTCCTTTCCATGCTTCTCCAACTTCACATTTGGTTCGACGGGTAAAGAGGAAGGATTCGAATCTTCCATTCTGAATCTCTTGAGAATCTCTTTGATATACTTCCTTTGATGTAGCACCATACCTTGCTTCGACACTTGAAATTTCGTACCTAGGAAATAAGATAATTCTCCCAGATCCGACATTTCAAATTCTTTCATCATCAGCTCTAGAACTTTGACAAGTTCTTCAAGCTATTTCCTGTTACTAACAAGTCATCAACATACAAGCAAATGATTGTTATATCTTGTGCTGCCACCTGAACATAGACACCATACTCAGGTTTGCATTTTACAAATCCCAATTCGACTAAGTATGAGTCGATCTTCTTGTTCCATGCCCTACGTGCCTGCTTGAGGCCATAGAGTGCTTTTTGCAACTTATAAACTTTACTCACTTCCTTCTGAATCACAAACCCTGGAGGTTGTGTGACATAGACCTCTTCGTCTAAGGAACCATTCAGAAATGCTGATTTCACATCTAAATAAAATATCGACCAGCCTTGATTGCATGCCAATGCTACTACTAGTCGAACTCCAGTCTTGCTACTGGAACAAATACTTCAGAATAGTCGAGTCCTTCTCTTTGAAGAATATTGACCGAAAACTTAGTATATTGGTCATATATTGAAACATAACAATGGAAACGCATGCACCTTGTCTAGTGGTTAGGGTATTAAATCCAAACAATGCTCCTTATTGGAACCATGGTTCAGCATGCATACCTTTGTATTACACATTTGCAATCTAAAGAAATGTGGTTGTGCGTAACTCATCCCTACAAAATCGGCTGATAGGGTGAAGATTGCCCCCACTTATAAACACATATTTAGGCCATATATTATCCGACGTGAGACTTTAACATATATCACCTATTAAGATTTTAGTAAATGATATATTAATTTTAATATTAGTGATGTTCTTATTGGTGTTTGGTGCTGGTTGTGTTTTGTGATATATATATATATATATATATATATATATATATATATATATATATATATATATATATATATATATATACTATTGTTATTTTTTCTTGTCCACCTTTGTTCTTGAATCACATTTATTATTATAAGAGAATATAGTACATGATGTCATACATATCACGAAGATCCTGATGATTATGCTCTAGCCAAAAAAAAGAAGAATCACGACCATGCTCATGATTTTTTTTATACAGACACTAATTACAAAACTTCTGAAAAATATCCTAATTAATAAATTGTCAAAAAAGAAATTAAGAATGTTTACATTTGAATTGATTTGTGTATAAGATCTGTCATATATGAAATAAATATCTACATTTTTCCGCATATCAGTCCGTATACTGTAATCAAAGCCATTATAAGAGAATGATCTGTACCAGCTGCCAAATCCAAAGTTAGAACATCATTACTCAGAACAATCCCTGATGAAGACTGTTTTTGCTTTGCCTCTGCTACGATTTCTCCGTTTTTGTTTACTATCCGAAAACTAAATGATTTGCCAATACTCATTCTTTCTATGCTCAAATTTTGGGATCCAACTTTAATCTCGCAAGCTGTTTTCCCTGTAAGACATCTTTTAACTCGAAACCATGGTTGCTCCTCTTGGCTTCTACTATTAGAACTGCTGCTGCAATATTTGTGTCCTTCCCAACATCCAAAAGCTAGTAATCTCTTTTTGATGGTGCAGATAATATTACCTTTTAGGTTCATGAGAATAACTTCTCTTCCGCCCTTTGTATCATAGTTATCAACTCTATAAACAATGTTACCATTTGAATCGTAGACAGTGCAACCATTTGAGTGAAGAACAAGTGATTTCATCCACAAAGTATATCTCTCTCTTTTATTACTGACACACTGATCATCATGAGACTGAGATGTTGTTGTAGGTTCTTGATTAGGGTAAATTTTGGCCATTCTTTGTTGTTTGATTGTAATATTCATGATGGTGTTTCCAATGAGTTGGTGTTTGTTGAAGACGAGTAGTAAGCGGCTTATTTATATGCATATTTCTATTGTAGGCCCAAACTAAGTTGGCTGCTTCTTGGAAGCACGTAATTGAGTTAAATATGATAGCACTCGTGGAAAAAGTGCTTTAGATTATTCTATTGATGAGTAAGGGAGTTAAATGACCGACGTGGTTCAAGTTTAAACCCCCTTGTATTTTCAAGAGGTTTCTTCTTATGATCTCTTTTAGTAAACTGATGTATCCTAGTTAGTTTATAATAGTTTCAAATTACATTTGCGATTGCAGATACAAATGTGGTTGCTGGTGTTTTGATTGTCGTTATTGAAGTTGTTGTGATAGGAGTCTAGCTATATTGCGGAATGAATACTTTTAGAATCGGTTATAAATCGATTAGTATTGATTTGTATTCAATTAGTCATAAGTGTATAATATACTGTTATCTTATTGTGCATATAAATATACATGAATCATGTGTAATCATATTCGATATACATAAATTCAATTACAACATGGTATCTAGAGCGGGTTGACCCACAGTCTTTCAAAATTTTTTTTCGTTTCCGCAAAATTTCTGACCACTAATGGCAATGCAGGAGCACACCACCGCTCCCGACGATGTTTTTGGCGAAGTAACCATACCGTCGGCATCGTCTCCTTCCGACCAGCCGTTCCCCAAAATCGCCGCCGTGATCCGCCGTCCCACGCTGCCTTTTCTCACGCGCGTGACGGCGCGCTCGCCACCGTTTTCGTCGCCTTCACGCCTTCCTATGTTCTTTCCATATCTGTTATCAGTTTTTCCATCCAAACAACCAAAAATCATGGGAGAAACTCACCGAAACAGCCAACTATAATATATGGGCTGGGGTTGTCAAAATGTGGTTTCACGGTCAAGGTCATGAAGATCACTTAACTACAAAATCAGAAAATATTATCGCCGCCAAATGCGATAAGTGGAAACAAACTGATGCTTCTCTATGCACTGTGTTAAGGTTTTTCATAGCAACTAATCTCTAGGCACAATACCTAGCCTATACCACTTGCTATAAGGTTTGAGAAAAGGCTAAGAAAGTGTTCTCCAATAATGTGCACAATCTTTACAGTGTCATCACCAAACTCAACTCTTTGAAATTGGAGAATATGGATTTGCAAGCCTATCTGGGTAAGCTTGTTACATTAAAGGAGAATTTCACAAACCTAATTTCCCTTACTAAAGATTCAACAACTTACGTTGAACAACAAAGTAATTATTTCATGATTGTGGCACTTGCCGGACTACCACCAGAGCTTTATTCCATCTAGAACCAGATTTTATCGGGATCCAATGTTCCTAACTATGAAGCTGTTAGTGAACAACTATTGCGTTTGGCTACACCTCTCGCTGTTGGACCGGTCTCCGCTCCATCTCCCACTGAATCGCATGCTCTTGCTTCCCACTATCATGTTCGTGGTGGACGAACCGGAGGAAGGGGTGGACAAAATGTCATGGTATTCGTTGTAACTATTGCAAATGTTACGGCCACATTGAGGCTGATTATTGTACAAAGGCAAGAGAACAACAACGACAACCACCAGTCGTTGTTGTCGCTCAACCGGACAACACTAAAGACATTACAGTTCCTGTTGTAGATTACAATGATTTCCTCCAATTCAAAGCCGCACATCTACCATCATCATCTGTTGTTGTTGCCCAGTCGGGTAATATTGTAGCCTTTGTATCTACATCTTCTCTTGGTCCTTAGGTCCTTGACTCTGGTGCCTGTGATCATATGACTGGTAATAAATCTCTTTTATCTCACTTGTCTTATTCTGATTTGTGGCCTTATGTCACTGTGGTTGATGGTTCTAAAATCAAAGTTCAAGGCCTTGGTCAGGCATAGCCACTTCCAAACCTGTGTTTAAAATCTACTATTAAAATTCCTGGTTGCCCTTTTAATTTAATATATGTTCACAAGCTTACTCTTACTCTTGAGTGTTCGGTGATTTTTAATAATAATTTTGTTTATGTCTAGGATCAACGTACATGACTGACGATTGGAAGAGGGAGGGAATCTGGAGGATTATATCATATATCTCCACCGATGGCATGTGGTTTGGTTTCTTCTCAGGACCTTACACATCAACGTTTGGATCACTCTAGTCTTAATAAAATGCGTATTTTAGTTCCTGGTTTTTCTAAGCTTTCATCTTTTGAGTGTCAATCGTTTCAATTAGGAAAACATACACGTAGTACTTACTGTCAACGAGTAAATAAAAGTGTTGCATCACCTTTTGCTTTAGCTCATTATGATATTTGGGGTTCTAGTCGTGTAAAGTCTACCTTAGGATATTACTATTTTGTAACTTTCATCAATGACACGGTGTACTTGGTTATTTCTAATGAAAAATTGTTCAAATGTTTTCCATATATTCCAAGAGTTTTATGTTGAAATTAAAAACCAGTTTAACACTTCCATTAAAATTTTACGAACTGATAATGTTCGTGAATATATGGCATCCAAGTTTCAATCTTTTTTAACATCAGAGGGAATTATTCACCAATCATCTTGTGCTCATACACCATAGCAGAATGGTGTTGTTGAATGGAAGAATCGTCATTTAGTTGAAACCGCACGAACTCTTTTTCTTCACCATAATGCACCTTCTCGTTTTGGGGTGATGCTCTCCTCATAGTCTGTCACCTTATCAACCTAATGCCTTCATCGGTCCTTCAAGATCAGACTCCATACTCTCTCTTGAATCCACAACATGACATTTACCCCCAACCAAGACTGTTTAGCTTTGAACTAATACTGTTGATATTGGACTTCATTCCTGACTTGGTAGTCCCCATATTAGGTGTTGTTGCACTGAAATGAGTTAACAGTTCCTTGTGTTATTTATCATTCTGCATTAGTTTTCTACATACTCTTCAGATTGGTAAAATTGTGTTATGTCAACAGATGATGTCAAGACATCTGTCCTGCCACTGTTGTTTGTATTGAGACTTTATTCTCAACCTGTAATTTGTGATGGTTGTCATTCTGTGATCTATCTGTGTGAAAAAGTAATAGGTGAATGTTATTGTTCTGTATCATGATCAGATGCCATAACATATATCCTGATGTCAAAATCTGATGTTGGAACATCAGTATCAATATGTATCTACACTGTACCCGAAATTTTTTAATTGACATTAGAGCAAATACCCTGTCTATCTATTGGGTGAGCTTCAGGAAGATAATTTTCTGGTACTGTATGTCTCTGAAAATGGAGATCACAAGCTAAAGCATGAAAAAGACGATGAACAAATTAAAGATCTCAAATTTTATAAAATTTAAAAAATAGGGATATTTTGAGTTTTAAGAAAAATTATGTTTACTTTATTAACGTTTATTACATATTATCCATACTATTATTATAACACATAAAACTATAAAAATAAAAATAAAAATACTGTAAGTTTTTTTTGTTGTTGATAAAACTACTGTAAGTTAAGTTAACCTCGGCATCTTCGGTTTGTCTAAGTTAAATATGATTAGATAGATAGGATCGAAAAACAAACGCGTAGATAGAGAGATGGATGGAATTGAAAACTAGTAAAAACAAAGTCACAGTCATTAATAAATAGAATAGAAAACTAGTAAAAACAACTTTGCAATAAATACCACGTATCTTATTTCCAATTACTATAATGGTGGCGATTGATGACATTTTAATGCAGACAGGTGTTTGGCTTTGCTTAATTGTGTAGTCAACTTATATGTTTAAATAAATGGATTAAACAATGGATAAAGCTAACATGTGCTCTTGGGGCACATGTTAAGAAATCTAAATATAGTAAGTTTGTATTGGAAAATGTAATAAACACATTAATTATAAATTTTTTATGAAAACAATGCACAATTTCAAAGCAAAAAATTCTACATTTAACTCTTAACATATACCCTTAGGGCTTACTTAATTAATTATTGATGGTATGGGTGCTTGTCATGAACATAAGCATTACTTAATCTTGTTTAGTGGATTTTCATTATCATTTTTGGGATCGTGAGCGGGTGTCAATGATGCAATATATAACTTTTAAGTGGTGGGAGTGAATTTTTGTTTTTTTCTATAAATTACTATTTGATGTTTTTCGAAGTGTTTATATTTTTGGGTGAATTATTTAGGTTATTTGAATATTTGAAAACCAACTAAGTGAGCATATTGAAATAGAGTAGAATGAAATGGAAGGATCAGAATGGATATTCTATTCTATTATTTGGATATTTTAAGAAGGAATGTAATAAAAAAAATGATATTTCATTTAAATAGAAAGAATTAAAAATGAACGCAAATAATGAAATTGGATGAAATATATTTCATCTTGTTCTGCTTCATTCGATCCTCTTCTAAATAATTCAAACAAGAAAACATAATATTATTTTATTCCACTTTGTTTTGTTGCATTCTGCAAATCCAAACATAGCCTTAGGATTAGAGATGATGTCTCAATTTTGGGTGTCAAACGGGGCCCGTCCTGCAAAAGCTTATAAAAAATGGGGCGGGGCGGACATAATTAAGGATGCAAGCCTAAAATCTAGGTCCACTCTGCAAAAAAAAAGTGAGGGCGGGAAAAGCCCGAGGGCACTGCACATGTTAAGCCTAAAAACACAAAAATTTATGTAAATAACCAAGCTCACAAAAGCCTGCGAAAAAAATAGGGCGGACTAGAGCGGACACATTAGAGGGTGAGAGCCTAAATTATTGGCCCGCCCCGCACTAAAGTACGGTCAAAACGGGTCGGGCTCGTTTTGCCACCCATAGTCTCAACTCTCAATGATTTAACTTTCAGTTGTATGGTCTATTTTAAAATGACATATGATGTTGTTTTTCACTTAAATGAAAGACAGAAACATGGAAACGACAGGAATATCGGAAGGACAATGGTGGCGCATTGATCGGAGGAAAGAGAGTTGGTGGAAAACTAGCCGTTGGGACAATGTAGGAGAACGACGGGGTATCAGAAAAGATGTAGAAAGAACAATTTTTTCTTTACTTCGATGTCGGACAACTGCAAAGCTAAGGAAATGTATGAAGTTTTTAAGCTTTTGGAGATATTGAAGAGAGACATTAAAGGAAAACATTATGGGTTTGTTAGATTCTACAATGTCAATAACAAATAACTTTTGGCTATAAAACTAGACTACATTTTCATGGGGAGTGAGAAGATGTTTGTAAACATCCCTCGTTTTTAAAGAAAGATGGGAGAGAAGGTTATCAGCAAGAAAGGTTTGAATAAAGAAGGAACTTTCACTGGAACTGATCAATCCAAACATGTGAAAGGAATATCATATTTTTCCAAACAAGCAAACGATGTTAATGATAGTGGATCAAGGGATTCAAGATCGTATTTAAATGTGGTTAAACATCTATCAGTCAAAACATGAGTGGAAAGGGGAAGCCAAGACATCGCAATGTCAGAGAGGAGTTCAATAAGGCGTGTGCATGGTTGATTATTTTTCAAAACCAAACCATAATCATTTTTAAACCATTTAAATGGTTTGGATTTAGAACCATAACCACATTTTAATCAAAATTGGTTATACAACCGGTTATAAATTCAGTTATGAAAAAATCCAGTTTAAAAAAAAAAAATCCAAAATTTTTTTAAAAACAATAATTTTCTGGAATTAAAATTTCTAAAAAAATGATTTTTTTTCAAAATATGATTTGTTTAAAAAAAATAAATTTTTCCGAAATTAAAAAAATTATAATTATAATTTTCAAAAAAATTAAAAATATATTTTTCCAAAAATAAAAAAAATCTGGATTTTTTTTTCTAAAAATTTTAAAAAAATTAATTTTTTTCATAAAATTTAAAAAATAATATTTTATTTTTAAAATTAAAATTTTATAATTGAATTAAAACATTTGGATTTTGGATGATAACCGATTTATAACTGAATCCAAAAAAATTAACCGGTTAATAACTATTTAATTATATCTGGATTATTTGGATGGATAACCAAACCATTAATAACTAAACCGGTTAATAACCATTCAATTATATCCGGATATTTAAAACGGATTTGGATTTAGTTATGAATTTGGGGCTCACAACCGGATATTTTGCACACCCCTAAGGGTGTGTTTGGTTGGAGGTAGATGGAGGGGAGAGGAGAGGAGGGGATATTTATAACAAAATGTGTTTGGTTCAATATTTAGGAGGGGGGAGAAGCGGAGGGGAGCAAAATCCCTCCAAATCACACTTTTTGCGTTCCCCCGAATTGGGGGGAATCGGAGGGGAGGGGAGGGAATGTCACTTTTAATATTTAATAAATTGATATATTTATTAAAATATCCTCAATTGTATTTTATTATTTTAAAATTAAAGTTTTCATTTGTGTTTCAGCTTTTCTTTTTTGTGAGTTTTCTTTATTGCTTTTATCAATTTATAATAATTATTCTTCAACTTCAACTTCAAATTAAATTTTATTTAATAAAAATTATAATCACTGCAATATTTTAATTTTTTATTATAATTTTTATTCTTATAATTATTTAAATTAATTTTTTATTAACTTTATTATGTATTCTATTATATATATATATATATATATATATATATATATATATATATATATATATATATATATATATATATATATATATATATATATATATATATAATATTTAATAATAAGTTGTTATATGTAATTAAAAGTTGTTATCAAACATAGTTTAATTTATGTAAAAAGTTATAATATGAATCAAGTGTACTGAATTTTTAACGTGGTAAGTTATGACTTTTTAATCACTTAATATTACAGATATTATTTTCAAAAAAATATTTATGAAATTTTCACATTTGAATATCATATCATTTATATAAAATTATAAGGATAGAAAAGTAAATCATTAATAAAATCCCTCCCTTCCCCTCGTGAACCAAACATATTTTTAACCAAAATCCCTCCCCTGCCCTTCCCTCCCCTCGTTTGAACCAAACATATATATAATTAAAAAAAATCCCTCCCCTCCCCTCCCCTTCCCCTCCCTCCATTAAAATCCCCCCTCCCCCTCATTTGAACTAAACAAACCCTAAGTTCAATCGTCCGCTCATTTGGAGTTCATATTAGAAGAAAAAGATAACTTGCTCATATTCAGTAAAGATTACATGGGAGTTGTAGTGAATCCAAGATTAGCGTACAATATTCAGAACATTCTTAGCTCCAAATGTTACTTTTCAATCAAAGAAACTCCACTTGTAGTAAATTTTTGTCTTCTTGATGATAGGGAAGATGAAAAAATGGAGAGGATTAGCTGATACAATAGTTTAAAGAGGTCAGAAAATAGCGACCCTCATACATGGATCCAGAAAGAATCATTTGGGTTAGGGTTTTTGGAGTGCCATTCCATGTTTGGAATCCTTCCTTTTTCGAGTTTATCGTAAAGCCAATGGGGACTTACATGTGTTGTGACGATGGAATGAGAGATCAGAATAGTATGGATGTAGCTATATTTTTAATCAAAACCAAATGCTCTATGGATCTCAATGAAACCCTCAATGTAAGAGTATATGGTGTAGTTTTTATATTGAAGATTCAAGAAGAACCTTTTGAATCAAAGAAGACTTGCCCTTAGAACTTTATCAGACTCATCGGAATCGGAGGAAAGCTCCGGCAGATGGGCGGAAGAGAACAATAATGGTTCATAATTTGAAAAGAGGGACTATGATGACGCCACCAATAATATAGTGGGCATGTCAGACTTGGAATAAATAGAAATTCACAAAAGCTCCTGAGTTGTGTTTTTTGAAGCAGCAAGAAACGAAGATGTTTCTAATGGAAAATTTGATATATAAGAGTCAACGTCTGAAAAAAGTAAGAGATAGCAGTAGTTTGGAAACACCTTTTGGGAAAATAAAAATGAAGTAGTATCCTCTAAAGTCTGGAAAATGCCGCAGTAGTTTGGGGTGAAAGGTGTAGAAGACTATGAAATCTACGAATAAGCTATTAGAGGTCGCGAGGTAAGGGACCAAGCAGGAAAATCTCATAAGGAAGCACTTAACAATGGTCAGACGTGAATATTTTATCCTATAACATTAGAGGGTGCGACAATTCCACCAAAAGGAAAGCGCTCAGCCAATCAATTTTCAAAGGAAATATCGAGGTATGTATGCTGCAAGAAACAAAACTTCAAAGCTATGATGATCAGATTATTTACTCCCTGTGGGGTTCAAAAGAAGTGGAGTAGACATCAAAAGGGGCAATAGGGAAATCAGGAGGGATGCTAATAATGTGGAAAACAGGTTTGTTTGTTTGACCTCAATTTTAGTTTTTCGGGTGAAGGCTTTATCGAAAATTATTTTGATTTGGAATGGTATGTGTTTACCTTGGATTTTGGTAAACAACTGTTAGTCTTTCAAAATTAATACTCTAGTTACTTACATGATCGACTAGATTGATCTTATGACATATGTGTATAGATTTGTTTTAAGTTTTCTTAATAGTAAGTTCTTCGACACTAGTGGTGAATTTAAAAATAGTGCAAAGACGATTTATGAAAAGTACAGGCAGGAAAGGTAACTTCGATTGGAATTTAAATGGAATGAAAATGATGTTAATGTAAGTAAATTGACATTGAATAAAAAGATGGTGCTCCATATGTACATACTCTCAGAAAAATATTTCTCAACAACACTTAGATACTTTGAGTGATTTTGAGTTTGGTACAATATTGAACACACCCAGAACCCTAATGTTAAGAATCCTATTTATACTACTTCGACGGTAACAATAACAAACGATCTCTTCTCCAGAGAATGACACGTTCTCGCTTGCATGTGTTTTTCCTTTCACAGGTTTCCACATGTCCCTTTTAAGGAACGGATAAGGCCTAAATACAATTATCAGCCTTATTTCAAATTATCTTCGTCGAACTCACTTTCGAATCATTTCAAAAAATCTTCTAAGTCCAAGTGTAGCACTATTTCACCGGTATGACAACTTCTTCGCCAGGTTCTAGTCGAAAACTTCATCCAACTTCTCGTCAAAGTCAGTTTGTCTACTTCAAATAATTCCTTAAGTTTTTACTTGACATCTTATATCCTCTTGAGCGTTGAAATTACAGCTAATAAATTGTCCTCCAAAAATTTCTTTTTTGACCACAAGGAGAATGGGACATTTTTTGAATGATTTAACGTGAGAGTACTCACTACTGTGATGTCATGGTCATCATAACCACTTTTTCCAAATGTCTCATCGAGACGTGCGACGCTGCAAAATATCATCATTATCCCTGTATTGTAGGAGTAATATGGCAATTGAAAAGGTAACTATTTACTCAACCTCTCAAAAGTGTACATGCGTCCCACTACCTGCTACATTTTTCATTTCCAAGGAAATTTGAACGACTTTTCTTCCTCTATAAATATCCTTCATCTTCATCATTGTAAAACTTTTCCGTTCTTGAGCTCACAACTTCCATTCTCTTACGATTTTTCCTCAAAAACACACTCAAATAAGCTTTTTATCTTCTCGACTTCAAATCTATTTTTGTTATGTTTTGTGTTAGGTCAAAGAGAACTGATAAATAAATGAAATGTGGTTTTAAGTTTATTGATTTAGATTTGGTGGTGTTTTTCTTTGACAGATGAAATAGGAAAATTAGAGAGATAAAGCTACTTGTTTTGAACATCTTTTCTATTTGACTCATTCTTTTCTCCACATATTGTATTTGTACTTCAACAGAAGTAGCTTCCCAAGTTCAAAAGAAGGGGTGAAGATCTTATTGTAGAGCACACTTTGTCCCTCATTGAATCTTTATGTGGTTTCCAGTTTTCCCTGACTCATATGGATGTTGGCCAACTCTTGATTAAGTCAAATCTTGGAGAAGTTGTTAAGTCTGGTATGTAGATTTTTCACATCCGGTTTACTGCATTGTCTTAATATTATTGAGTGCATTAAGTTTTGTTTGGCTATGTGGTAATCAAATTTTCAATATTTTGGTTATGCAGATTCTTACAATGCAATTAATGGTGAATGCATATCAAAGACCATTCATGAAGGGAAACTTTTACATTCAATTCACTATGGAGTTTCCTGAGTCTCTGACTCTGGATCAGGTAAAGACTTTGGAGACAATTCTCCCAGCACGACCTTTATCATAGTTGACAGACATGGAGCTATATGAGTCTGAGGAGATAACACTTCATGATGTCAACATGGAAGAAAAGAACAGGAAGAAACAACAAGCTCAGCAGGATATTTGTGGTGTTGTTGTGAAACTATAGCCTGGCATTCAATTGTATCCATTTTGTTTATATGGTATTTTCCTTGGTACTGGTTTATTTGTAATTGCTTTTAGTTGGTTTGGTAATTGCACTTTTAGTAAGCTAGCAATTTTGTATTTTAATCCTAACATTTGTTCCTCTACATGTGGAAGCATGAACTAAGAATACTGTATTCAAATTTAAGGTATTGACCACAATGATCAAATGTTCCACCTAGGTTGGAAAGACATATTCTGGATGAATCAGACTGAACTTGAGTCAGAGATCCAGAAGGTTTATCGCGACTCGATTATTAATTCAAGGAGAAAGGCATATCTTGTGCAGAATCTTTTGACAAGGCATACTCTATATATTGCTGAAAGACCATAGAAGATAATTATGACAAGAATTCTTGTGCCACCTCTAGCTGTTCGACCTTCATTCACCGAGTTAGTATAACCAAAAGAGGAAGAAATCATTCCTCATATTTTATTCTCATGATTGAATCAATGTTATAATTGATGAGTTACTTGTCGTCACTGTAAAAAGTAACAGATGTCATTAAAGGTGAATAAATAAATCATACAGTAACGCAAGTGAACAGTTGCAATAGAGAGGAGAGAATGTTTATAGTGATATTTTAAAATATTTAAAGTGATTAAACATAATGGATTTATCATGTTGGTGATTTGCTACATATTTATTTTTAAATATTTGCAGTTATTAATGAGTTTATACAAACAATTATATATTAGCAACAATCAAGTCTTATCGAATGATGTAAGCTATGAATGAACTTACACGTGCGGACGCACGAGTCTTCTACTAGTTATAAGCTAAAATAACTACATTTACACATATTAAAAAAGTTAGTTAATTAGTATAATTAATTTTCTTGATTTCATATACAAACAAAACAAAATTTACTATAATATCCTTAGTTATATTTAATGAATCAACTACTAATTAACATTAAATACTTTTGAATTAAATTAAGGGTGGAATAGTGACCAAGACATATAATTTTTTCTTCTTCTTTTAATAGTGATCGGAGGGAGTAGATTTTCATGACAATCAAAGAAACAAGAATAGTAGGTCACATATCAACCGAAATATAATTTCCAAACATAGAAAAAATATATTTTTTCCATATCCTTCATGTTAAAAGAAGCAAGTGAAAAACATCATTATGTAATTATAAAATAGACCACACAACTTAATGTCAAATCTTAAAAAAACCACCATAAATCTTAATCGTCTCACCCAAAAATATATCCACCACACAATCTCAAAAAGGATAATAGTTAATTATACTGTGCATACGATAAGCAAGATTAAGAATGTTATCATTTTATGATCATGACATGCACCGATACCACCAATGATTAATTAACTCATTTATTTACACATATAACTATACATTTAAGCAAAGCCAAACACCTGTCCGCACACTAGAATGTCATCAATCGCCACCAATATAGTAATTAGAAATGCAATACGTGATATTATTTGGAAAGTTGTTTTTACTAGTTTTAAATCCTATATTTATCAATTATTGACGGAGTCAGAATTTTAGGCAGTCTAGACAAAAATTTTACACCATTGATTATTTATCTGTTTTAAATTTTATACTCTATTTTTACAAATTTTGTCCTTGATTTTATCTAAAAATCGACTATTAAATTGGAAGGAATACAAAGAAAATAAGGGTTGAGCCCGGACGCCTGCACAGACTAGCTGGGTCTTGCCTCTGCCCCTGCTATCAATCACAATGACTTTGTTCTTACTAGTTTTCAATCCTATTTAACATTTTATTTATTTTACAAATTTATCTTTCAGGCCAACACCAAGATACACCAATAAGAGTTAGGGAGTTAATCTTACAATCAGGGGAGATAAAATACACCGAGAAAAAGGAACAATGAGTCAAAGATATAAAGAGAAAAAAACACACCAACAAAATCACATGGAGCAATTACCAAAAGAGAAAGTTTTAAAAAATGCACACACTAACCTACTCACCAAAGCACCACCCAACAAGAAAATTCGGCTAGAACTCAGACAACAAGACTCGCCAACAAGAGAATAGGAAAAATGCTAGTAAAACTATAACCACTCACTACCTCTTGGAACAAGTCTTAATTCTTGATCCGTTATTGGTCTAGTCATAGGATAAGATTCTGAAGTCAATTAGAATCTCAATAAGGCATAAAGTTTTCAATGATTTGCGTATTTCGAGGTAGGGGAAACTATTCATTTATGGATGTTTAGGCAGTCGGATAGTGAAGCATCCTTACTGTCATATCTTCTTTCTCATTCTGTGATTGTTATGCTTGTGGCCAAAAAGGGTTAGGTCAAAACCCTTTGAGGCATCGATTGATAGATTTCCCTTATTCTCGTGAATATGTTATGAAATTGTATAGTTGTTGTTACTTGAATCCGTGTTGATGAATTGTTGTATATGATAATCTGTGGTTGTGCCCTTGAGGCCAAATTTTAATAATTGGATTATGGTATATAAATTGTTTGTGGTTGTTGTTCTGTGTTTTACGACGAGTTCATAAAAAGCCAAAAACTCTCAAATGATAATTTTTTTGAAAAATCAACTAACTGGAAAAAGTTAGAAAATCAGACAGGTGGGTAAGGCGCGGAGGCGGAGTCACGCTTGGCCGACAGCAGAACGATGACGCGCTTGGCCAATAGCGACAAGCAAATGATGCAGTGGCACGAGACCGCAGTCCGCAGTGTCGTGCGCGATTCAGTAGCGCGATGTTGCGGTCGGCGGCACAGGAAAGCACATGCAAAGAGGTTCCACAGCAGCACGACTCAATTGCGGGCAAGGTAAGGGCCACGAATTAGCGGAGAGGCCGCGATCGGCAACAGCCGCGTGGCAGTGATTGCTGCGGCGCATCAGGCAGAAAGCGTCAGTCGAGAATGAGCCGCAATTCGGCTGCGCAACGGTTTGGGTGGTTGGCGGGCGGCAAGTTGGCATTTTCGGGTTCGTTGTCTATACTTCTAGTTCTTCAATCAACATTTTCTTCTCTACTAGCTCATTTTGCAAAGTTTATTAATACTTTGTAGAATGAACTAGTAGAGAATGAAGTGTTGGTTGAAGAGTTAGTAGCTTTGAAACAAATTTTAACTATTAAAGAGCGAGATACAGATAATGGATTGTAGAAATCTAAAAAAAACATTGATTAGTGTAATTTATTCTTCTAATATAACTCAATTTGCCATATTATTAATTTCAAAATCAAAGTGAAAGGATATATGTAGTGAGCAATTGGTGAAATAAACATTTCACGTGGTGAAATATTGTGCGCTATGTCTTAAGGTCATATTTCACAACGATTATATTTCGGCCATATTCCCTTTGTTTTTTCCACTAAAAATTAAAATTTCATAACTTTAAATTTCAAACTTCTTTAATTTAATGAAAAATTAAATCTTTAATCGTCTCTTAATTGTGTATTTCACACAACCTTTAATCGGTATTCACAAAGTAATAACTACAATACGTATCATAACAACGTATGACTACAATTGTAACATTCACAACTGTATCCGGCCGTAATTTAAAACTATTATACACACAAACAACTAGAATATAAATTTAATAAAAAAAATCATAAAAATCCTCTTGAAAAAACAAGGGGTTTGAACTTGAAACACGTCTGTTTTTTTTTAATTCAGTTACTAATTAATTAGAAGCACTTTTTCCACGAGTGCTATCATATTCAACTCAATCATCTCGAAAAGGTTCCTCCAAGAAACAACCAAGTTAGTTGGGCCAATAGGCTTATAAATAAGCGCAGCTTACTACTCTTCTTCAACAAACATCATTAGAAGCATCATCTTGAATATTACAATCACACAACAAAGAATGGCCAAAATTTACCCTAATCAAGAACCTACAACATCATCTCAGTCTCATGATGATCAGTGTGTCAGTAATAAAAGAGAAAGATATACTGTATGGATGAAATCACTTGTTCTCCACTCTAATGGTTGCACCGTCTATGATTCAAATGGTAACATAGTTTATAGAGTTGATAACTACGATACAAAGGGTGGAAGAGAAGTTAATCTTATGGATCTAAAAGGAAATGTTGTCTGCACCATCAACAAGAGATTACTAGCTTTTGGATGTTGGGAAGGACACAAATACTGCAACAATTCCGATTCTAGAAGTCAGGAGAAGCAACCATGGTTTCAAGTTAAGAGATGTCTTACAGGAAAAACAGCTTGCGAGATTAAAGTTGGATCCCAAAATTTGAGCATAGAAAGAATGAGTATTGGCAAATCATTTAGTTTTCGGATAGTAAACAAAAACGGAGAAATCATAGCAGAGGCAATGCAAAAACAGTGTTCATCAGGGATTGTTTTGAGTAATGATGTTCTAACTTTGGATTTGGCAGCTGGCACAGATCATTCTCTTATAATGGCTTTGATTACAGTATACGGATTGATATGCCGAAAAATGTAGATATAATAATTTCATATATGACAGATCTTTTACACAAATCAATACATTTGGAGAACCATAGTTTACTGTTTTGTAAATATTCTGAATTTCTTTTTTGACAATTTTTTTATTTAGGGTAAATTTTCTAAAGCTTTGTAATTAGTATTTGGCTAAATTTAAATTAAAAAATCATGAGTTTCATCGAGAAATTTTTTCTGAAGCTTAATCATCAGCATCTTCAGTTATATGTATGACATCAGGTTCTATATCTTTTATGATTATTGATTTTACAGCAACAAAATATAATATTCCATGTGATTAAAGAAAAAGGTGGAAAAGAAAAAGAAAAAAAACAATAGTACAGATATGGCACAAACAGCCAGAAAACACAACCAGCAACAAACACCAATAAACACACAAACTACTAATTTTTAGCACAGAAAGACAACAACATACATTCATGTCATATTGTGTTTTTTAAACTATTCTTTTCGTGTCAAATTAAATCACTACAACACGGAACAGCTACAAGAGCGCTTTTTTTGGGCTTTAACAGCGCTTTAAAGCGCTGCCAAAGCCAGCGCTGGCATAGGCTACGAAAGCGCTTTTAAAAGCGCTCTGGTAGGCCCCCCTATAAGAGCGCTTTTCTGGAAAAAGCGCTCTTGTAGGCCCCCCTTTAAGAGCGCTTTTCAGGAAAAAGCGCTCTGGTAGGCCCCCCTTTAAGTGCGCTTTTTCCAGAAAAGCGCTGTGATAGGCCCACCTGTGAGAGTAAAAAATAAAAAAAAAACGCAACATACTAAAGCGCTTTTATAAAAGCGCTCTTATAGGGTGGGCTTTAAGAGCGCTTTTTCCAGAAAAAGCGCTCTGATAGCCCCCCCTATAAGAGCGCTTTTACAAAAGCGCTTTAGTATGTTGTTTTTTTTTTTTTTTGCTTTTTTAGTAATCTTTGGCAGCGCTTTTAAAAAGAAGCGCTTTAGTATGTGGGCCTTTAAGAGCGCTTTTTTAAAAAGCGCTTTAGTAGCTAAATGAGGTATTTTAATGTGCAGCCTGTAATTTAATCCTCCCAGTCGACCTGTAATATTTTCGACCTGTAATATGTTTTCAGCCTGTAATATTTTCGACCTGTAATTTATTTTCGACGATATTATTTCAGCCATCAGTAGATTCAATATATATATATACTAATATAATACCATTATAATATCCAAAATTATATATATACATCATTACAACATCAATAATATTATAGTACTTCAATTCGACACAAATCCTACATGAAAAAGCGCTTAATATAAAAATGACACAAATCCTCTTTTATTTCTTCCAACTTAAGTCTCGGGTATCCAGCGGCACGGAATTCGTCAAGGTACTACAAAACAAAAACAGAATATGAATGATACATTTAGTTAAATGTAATAAATTATATGAAATTATCTTAAGTTATAAATTCATACCGTGAGCGGAATCTCTAATTGATTTGCCTGAAGGATTTCTTTCATAAACCTCAATACAAAGTATCCGCAATCGTAACTGTTTTTCTGTTGCGGACACTACATAGAAAAACAAATAAGATTCTATAGTTGTGCATTGTTTTATCAAGTAGCATAAATATATTATAAGCAACATTGTGAAAAATAATGTACCTGCACTTGGATCCAAGTAATGTTGCTAGATTTAGTTCGGGATACCTGTGCGTCCCGTTGACTTCGGAACACTTGTATTGATCTAATTAACAAATATATAAAAGCATATGTTTAGATCAATCCCACAAATAAGTAAATATATATATATATATAAATATACACGAATATATATTTAGAACGATCCCACTTACAAATCAACGATGTCCTTCATGGCCGGATAATTGGTCCATTCACCATTTACCGAATTCAGATAATACACGACTTCCCTTATAGGGTTGATAGCAAGCAGCAACCAGTGTGCTCTATAAATAAAAACAATAGGTTATATGAAAATTTTGCTATACACAAAAGAAACAGAGATTAGATGAACAAAGAATGAGAAACTAACCCTACTGGTCGGGTATTATACGCCCAAAGATGCAGACATTCTGTATTGCCGGTGGACATGAATCTATCTACTAAGCGCTGTCTAACTGATTCCGGTTCCGAATCAATTGCCATTCCGCTGCAGTGGGCGGAAGACACGAAACGGAATCTGTTAGACAACGGAGTCCCGCGCAACACTCTGTCATACAACAACCTTAAATAAAAACATAATAAACATTAGATTATTTTCATTGAAATGTGTAAATAAATTATATTGTGGGACTAATTAAATAATATATCGGATGAGGGAATATTACCGAATGTATGAGTGCATGTTATTGACGCCTAGTTGATCATGCTTAAAAATCTCCTCCAAGTCATCAAGTGTAATAAATGACCTGAATTCAATACCGAAGACACTCTCATCCATAACGATTTCACGTAAAGCACCATCCTTCAAATCGGACATATCAACCATTATTGCGAGCGTCGACCGGTACCGAGGCACAAAAGCACCGCCTTTTTTTCCCACTGGCTTCGGAGGACCAGTGGGTGGTACGGTACGAACTTGCTGCGTCACTTGTTGTGACTCTCGAGCGGATGCCTAAAAATCATATAAGTTATGTAAAATATAAAATCATGCAGATTTAGATTCAGATTAATTATTAACACTTTAAATGTACCTCTTTTAGTGATGCAACGGACTCCTCCTCCTGTAAAATCCCTTTACCCTTAACTGTGGGTTTTATAGGAGCAGTCTAAAATTAAAATGTAAAAAATAATTAATAAACGGTTTAGAATTGACATTCGAAAACTAAATGATTCATAATCGTTTTCAATATACCTCATCACTAATGGTAATGAGCTCCGAGGGCCATGCAACAAATGATCCTATTGCATCTCGCAGCAATGTCGTCTCTGAGACCATGTCAGGTACCGGTAGCATCGCATCATGATCTACTACAACATCCACCGATACTTTCAGGTGTCCATCCGGGAGCGGTCTATGGTGAAGTAAATCCCCCAAAGTGTTGTGCACTTTTCCCTTGCCAACTAGTCGATAACTCGGTTCCGATAAGTATAGTTGGCAAGATGAAATGCCCTAAACCAATAGTAAATATAAAGTCATTATCATTAATAAAATAGAACAATTTAAAAGGAAAAAAAATTATAATTACCTCGGGAAATTTCCTTTGATAGTTGATACTAGCCTTATCACTAGTTTCTTTCACCGATATTGAAGTGTTGCACTTTTCTCTCATATACGCCTCTTTATCTCTTTGCAATTCAGAGACTTGTGCTTGCAATTCCGCCAACTTTTGCAACACTTCTTCATTTGAAGGATTTCTTCTCCTAGGACTCTTGTAAAAAGAGGTTGGAGTCACACCATGACCCTTACCCCTCACCCGACCGGGATACTCAGGCGCATCTAGTGCTATACTAAGTACGCTCCCCTCACCGGTGGATGCCGATTGCGACAAGGTCTCCTGTAATTCATTTACATTAAAAAATCATTTATATATTAAAAAACATTTGATTTAATTAAAGACACAGTATTATACTTACACATTCAGTAAAAACTCTCTGAACTTCGGGATCGACAGCATGATCCTTGCCCACACGAGCTTCCCTCCACACCACATGTTCAGGAAGTGAGGTTTCCTCACTTTTAGTCTCCTCTAACTATGCATTGACACAAAAGATAAAATCGTCAAATAAAACACATTTAGACAATTAATTAAAACGCATTTCTATTTACTTACAATTTTATCCTCCAAGCGTGCATATCCCAAACGCCCTTTTTTGTATGGATATGCGGGTTTGGATGCTCTCGCACTATTCTTGGCACTCCTTTTCCGAAAATCTTCATCTCTTTGCTCTACAAACTTAGCCCAATCTTCTTCACCAATGAAGATCTCATACTTTTTTGGCCGTCCCGGTGCCTCTTCAAGAAAGTTTCCATCTTTATCCTTAAGATAAGTGTTTGTCAAAAAAGCTTTCCACCCTCTATATCTTTTGCCGGCCAAACCAAGTATGTAGCTTCTACGATCATCTGGTATCTCAAAAGTCCTCTGCAAAAAAACATACTCATAGTGTGTTAGTATAAGTAATTTAAACAATTTATCATCAAGATAATAACAACAATTAACCATATATGATATATACCTGAAGCTCGTCCCAAATCGCTTTTTTTTTCGCATCCAAGTCTTCGCTTTTCAGATTCCATCTAGCTACGGAGACCGGAATATGCATACGAACAAGTGTACCAATATAACTTGTCAACTTTGCAGAATTAGGACCAATTGCTTGTTTATCAGAATTCCATTCCAATCGGTATACTAATCCTTGGTCTCTATGTCGAACGATTCCCTTCATGATAGTGATGCCTCGTGCAACCTCTTTTGCTTCAGTATCAGGTGGAGCATTTGTATCCGTGGCATCTCTTTCTTGAGCATCTCTTTCTTGTGAGTTTTCAGGTGGAGCATCTCTATCCGGAGCCATTTAACCTGTATCAAACAAACTAAAGCACATTAGTACACTATTAATAAGCTAACAATCTATACAATTAAAATGGAAGTCAAACCATGCATGTACAAGTAAATCGGAAACGAAATCGGTACAAATCAAAATAAGCATCAAAAAATAAAGTTGTCGGAATTGAACGAAATTTACATGGCTATGGTAAAACGTCCCCACGGACTCAAAAATAAAGTCGGTTTTCCGAAATTCAGACCCTAAGCCCGACTTTTGATTACGGGCAGAAGCAAAACCGATAAAAAAACAGTCCCGAAATGAACATATAAGTGCATGAGCAGCTCCGGAATCGTCAAAATAGTATAGTTACATGTAAAGAAGTCGACAAACGGATACATGGTTCAAAAGTTATGTACAAAACGAGAATATGCACCAAAATTGAATAAGTACTATACTATTGATTAAAACAATCGGTACAAATTGAATAAAACAAATTAGTCGGAATATGTATACTATTACCTTTATCACTAACGTCTCTTTCTTTTCTTTGTAGGATTGTGTTCTACGCGTCTCTTAACAACGCGGACGGTTGGATTGATCCAAATACCCTCATTATGATCATTTCTAGTACAAGATTCATTCTCATTATGATCGTTTCTTGTACAAGATTCAATGCCAACACCAATATCACCTTGATCTTCAATGTTTTCATCTACTATTTTGTTAGATAAAAGAACTATAGACCATTTCGTACTTGTCGGATCATTGACATAGAACACTTGTTTAGCTTGAGAGGCTAAAATGAAAGGCTCATCTTTGTACCCTACCCTATTGAGATCCACTTGCAAAAATCCTGACTTATCCATTCGTATGCCACTATTATTTTCAACCCACTTGCAACCAAATACAGGAATCTGAAACTTCGCGTAATCAAACACCAAAATGCGCTCGATAACCCCAAAATATGACAAATTTGCAAATTTCGGATTTAAGTCATTCGCACTTGATATGTGCATTGCTTCAGCTACCAAGGTAACACCACTATTTTGCATAGTACTTTTATCATCCTGTTCTTTGGTATAAAATGTGTATCCATTAATTGCGTATGCGCTATAAGAAAGCACAATTACACTTGGACCATAGGCTAAACATCTCAACCTTTCTGTTACTGAAGCAGGATCTGAACGATACTTTGAATAAATATGATCCCTAAACCACGGTATGAAACTTCGATTGTGCTCTCGTACTATCCAGTTCTCATTTCTATTTGGATTTAAATCTCGGAGAACAACCTTGTGCATTTCAACATACGGCTCAACCTCAATCTCATTGTGCAGAACATACAAGTGCGCTTGATCCCGTTCGACCATTGATACTGTCACAACTTTATTTCCAATTAGCCTTTTTCCTTCTTTTTTTTCGACAATATGAGATTTGGGGAGTCCAATTGATTAAACATTTGACAGATATTCAGTACAAAACTCAACCGCTTCTTCAACAACGTATCGTTCGGCAATACAACCCTCCGGTCGACTTCTGTTTTTCACGTACCCTTTTAATATTTTCATATAACGTTCAGCAGGGTACATCCATCTCATATAAGCTGGTCCGCACAATTGTGTCTCTTTCACAAGATGAACGACTAGATGAACCATTATGTCAAAAAACGAGGGAGGAAAATACATTTCAAGATCACATAAAGTAACAACTATCTCTTTTTGCAATGTTGGTAAGATCGCGGGATCGACCACCTTACTGCAAATTGACCTGAAGAAGAAACACAGCTTAGTTATTGCGCTTCTTACTTTTTCTGGCAGAATAGAACGTATACCTATTGGTAAAAAATGTTCCATTATAACATGACAATCATGCGTCTTCAAACTCTTTAACTTGAGGTCTTTCATGGACACAAGTCTTCTAATATCTGAAGAGTAGCCTTCTGGAACTTTAACTTCACTGAGGAACTTACACAATGTTTTCTTCTCCTTTCTAGATAGAGTGTAAACAGCAGGTGGCAGATATGTTCGTCTTCCTTTCGTCACGGGTCTCAATTCAGTTCTCATCCCCATGTTTACCATGTCATTCCTTATGTTAACGCCATCCTTAGACTTTCCTGGTATATTGAGTAACGTACCTATAACGCTGTCAAATACATTTTTTTCAATATGCATAACATCCAGGAAATGTCTTACGTACAACGACTTCCAATATGGAAGTTCAAAAAAAATGGACTTCTTCTTCCACCCACCCTTGACAAGTGAATGTGCAAAAGGCTTGCCAAACTGAGTGCTCACATCTTTCACCTTTTCAAAAATTTGATCACCTGACAAAAAAGGCGGGGCTGTACCATGTTCGGCCTTTCCGTTGAATGCTTTTCTCCACCCACGGTAGTGATGATTAGAATTTAAGAATCTACGATGACCGAGAAAGACATTCTTCTGACAAAGATCCAATCGTGTCGTATCGGTTTCATCTTCACAAACGGGACACGCCTTTTGACCTTTATTGCTGTACCCGGATAAATTTCCGTATGCTGGAAAATCATTAATTGTTCCAAACAACATCGCCCTCAAGTTGAAACTTTCCTTCCTATACCCATCGTAAACCTCCACACCGTTGTCCCACAAAAACTTTAAATCTTCGATTAACGGTGCCAAGTATACGTCTATGTCATTCCCTGGTTGTTTAGGCCCAGAAATTAGCATTGATAACATCATGTACTTACGCTTCATACATAGCCACGGAGGTAGGTTATAGATCATAAGAATCACAGGCCATGTGCTATGCGAGATACTTTGAATACCATGCGGGTTCATTCCATCAGTAGACAATGACAACCGAAGGTTTCTTGCTTCTTTTCCAAATTCAGGATATTCAGTATCAACTTTCATCCATTGTGGTGAGTCTGCCGGATGTCGCAACTTTCCTTCAATAATTCTTTCATCTGCATGCCAAGTCAAGTGTCTTGAATCGGTCTCACTACGATACATGCGTCTAAATCTCGGAATTATAGGAAAATACCATAAGACTTTAGCAGGAGACAACTTTTTCTTATATCGAGGGGCACCACATTTAGGACACTCATTCAACGCTGCATACTCGTTTCGAAACAAAACGCAATCGTTTGGACATGCATGTATCTTATCATAGCTCATGCCAATAGAGGACAACATCTTTTTGGCTTCATACGTTCGATTGGGAAGAACATTATCCTCTGGTAGCATATCTTTCATAAGGGCTAATAACTCTGTGAAACTTTTATCCGACCATCCATTGTCCGCCTTTAAGTTGTACAACTTTAACACCGCAGACAATCTTGTGAATTTTGAACAACCATCATACAACGGTTTCTCTGCATCGCTTACCAACCTCTCAAACATTTTGGGACAATCCGCAAGATCTTCTTCAAGCGCTTCTGCAATCTCTTCGACTCGATCGCAATCGTATGTGTCTGTGCAATCGTCGTTTGAGGCATACTTCCTATTACAACTCGACCCAGCATTCCCGTTACTTTTCTCACCATGCATTGTCCAACATGTATAACTTCTATCAATTCCAAACCGTAGTAAATGGGATGCCAACTTATTCCCGTCAACCTTACCCCCATAACAGCAACCCAAGCAAGGACACGGCATTCGAAGCGGGTCTTCGGAGTGCTTAACCGCAAACTCAACGAATTCCCATACCCCTTTCTCGTACTCTTTCGACAATCGGTTTGATCTCATCCATGTCTTATCCATGACTTAATTAAGCTAAACAAATGCTTCTTGGTTTCTCTATCAGGTACTAAGGAATTCTGTCAAGATATATAATAAATAGCTATCATCATAATAGAATACCTAATCAGAATACCCGATTTCTTAAAGAAGACATTACCTTATTTCAAGGTAATATAAGTCCACAAACCAAAAAATGGATTGAGAGACACTAAATTGAAATTAAATAGAACCATAAACAATAAACTATAAGCAGACAACAACAAATTATAAGCAAGAAGAAAGGGATAGTAACCTGAGTTAGACTTGATGTGGGAGACAGGTAGGTTTGAATCGGCGTTGAACAAGTAGAAACCAGAGGATTCAAAGTAACTGTAAAATTAAACACACACGATGCAGTTAAATACACCACTACTAACACAATATCAAAAAAAACCCCAATATAGAACTCAATTATTTAAAATGATATGAAATCAATTATCAATTAGCTAGTAACTACAAACACCCGAATTTACAAGACCGAAATGCTCAAATATGTTTTGGCTAGATGCTTTATCTTTATCTTTTGTTATAGAAATAGCTTATAGATAGGCACTTATATGATATGCACTAATGCAATATAGTACTTAATTAAACTGTTTATCTAAATAGTGCCTAAGTTATGTTTAAGAGTCACTTCTAACATCAATGATATTAATTTCTTTTTACTTGAATATTGAATATTTCTCATTAACAATGAAAAGATGTGAACAATATTTCTAAATAAGAATGTTATTCTATCGTTAATTTCAAAGGATACTATTAAATCTTAATAATCAATAAGATAGCACTCAAAATATCTTCACTAATTTGTCGGTGTCGTGTTGTATTTACACACAACATAACCTACAATCACTCAAATTATCTTCACTCAAAAACCTATAATAATTTGTAAGTTGTTTTGACTAAACCTCTTTTGTCTTCAAACAGAGCAAAACAATGTATCAAAATAATGTATCAATGTATCAAAACAATGTATCAAAACAATGTATCAAAACAATGTATCAAAACATATGCCACAGACCCTAGTAAGGACAGTAGCTCTATAAGCCAATTAACTCTAGTAAGGACAGTAGCTCTATAAGCCACAAACAGCACCAGGTAGAAGAAATCCAAAAGAAACCGTGACTTAATTTTTCAACAAAACCTACACCAATTCATTGATTCAAAGCATTCATGTAATACCAAATTCATTCAGATTCACAATTGAAGCATAAAGTATGCTTCCAAATCCAATGACAAAATATTTGCAATCAAGAAATTTGTCAAACCTGATTTAAACAAAAATGGAGATAAAAATGTCGACACAGCACATACGGTATTCTTTCATTCAGAAGATTACATTTTTATATTATGGTTGTACAACTCAGCTAGGTTCATCAAAACAAGCTTCTAAACAATTTTCAGTTAGGAATCATGTACCTGGTGACGGCGAACCAGCGGCTGAGAACGGCGAACCAGCGACTGAGACGGCGAACCAGAGGCGGAGGGACGGTCGGAGAACTGTGGATGAAGGTAGTGGTGGAGTGACGGCCGGAGCTGCAATTGAAGATGAAGGTCGTGGCGGAGGAACGGTCGGAGAACAGTGATGAAGGTGGTTAGGGCTTCAGGTACGCGAGGAGAAGAAGAGAGACTGAGAAATTAATTGGGGCAAAACGTGTTTTTGTGTTAATTAGTTTAATTAATTTAATTTTAAAATAGCTACGAGAGCGCTTTTGAAAAGCGCTTTAGTAACACCCCTTATACCAGCGCTTTTTAGGGGAAAAGCGCTTTCGTAGGCTACCCCTATAGCAGCGCTTTTAAAAGCGCTTTCGTAGCCCACCCTATACCGGCGCTTCTATAAAGCGCTTTCGTAGCCCAGCCTATAACAGCGCTTTTTAAAAGCGCTTTCGTAGGACCCCCATATACCAGCGCTTTATTCCCCTTGTTTTATATTTTTGTGTTTAGTGAAAGCTATAGCAGCGCTTTCTCTCAAAGCGTTGTTGTAGTTGCGCTGCTAAATGTAACATTTGGCGTAGTGAATGTTTCCTTTTAATTTTATTCTGTAATTTTGTTGAATTTATTATAATGAGTGATATTAGAGCCAAGAGTACTTGGATCCGTAAGATTATCAAGATACAATTATCACTAAGATTATCAAGATATCTTTCAGCATAATTAGTCTCTACAATTAAACGTAAAATATATATAACTTCTACCGAAAAAATAAGCGCGATTAGAGCTAACCCAAGATTTCAGCTAGAACCAATGATTTTTATATTTCTGAATAATAGTTCCGGAAAAAACACTGTTATTTGGATTTAATACCCTAACTACTAGACAAGGTCCATGCGTTTCAATTTTTATGTTTCAATATATGACCAATATACTAAGTTTTCGGTCAATATTGGCCATAAAATTTTTGTGATCACACCACGAGAAATAATTGATCAAAATCATGTTTTTTTTTTCCTTTTCATTTTGGCATTTGTTTTCTTTTTGTTAGAACCCAACAACATTGACATGTGAACACGATAGAATAGACATAGCACCTCAATATGACATTTTTTGTACCAATATAGTCAATATTGCATACATAAAGCATAAACATGTGTTTGTGCCTGAGCATGTCTATAACTGACTATTAGCATTGATTTAATTTTAATTTTGACAAAACATTAGAATTTATTTTTGTTAGTCGGTTTGTAGGTCCTTAAAAATTATAAAATTCTATTATAAAAGACAAATGACAAATCAATATCATATATATATATATATATATATATATATATATATATATATATATATATATATATATATATATATATATATATATATATATATATATATATATATAATTCTAATTCTAAATCTCTCATTTATAATCATCACTTACCTAAACATTAAAGTGTTTGCAGGTATTGTCTTGGCTGGCATTAGACTAGAGTCAAATACGCAACAAACCCTCAACTGAATTTACCATTAAATTACCTTCACTCCCTTCGTGTGAGTGAAATATTCCACTTAACATATATACTGTTGAATAAGAGAAGAAAGACAATAAAGACGCATGTGGCCATGACACGTTGACAACTTTCACGATCAGAAGTTTTCTTACATCAAAATATCTTTTTTAGTCGCATACGTTAATGTTGGGGTTCATTTTGGTCCCTTAATTTCAAACAGTTTCATATTGGTCCCTTACATCTTCAAACGGTACTATTGTAGTCCTTTTTGTCAAATTAGCGCTGATTTAGCGATCAATTTTTGAGTTCTTTGTCGCTAATTAGACGAAAAGGACCAACATGATACGTTTTGAAGAGTTAAGGGACCAATATGGAACTTTTAGAAGTTAAGGGACCAAAATAAACCTCGGGGTTAACATACAAAACAAAAAAGGGTATTTTGCCTTTCCTTACTGCTAGAATACGCCCCTCTACCAGCTTTTGAAAAACCATTGATCAAAAAAACCATACCATCGTTAAACCATTCAACTCTTGTCGTCAACAAAGAAACTAACATCTTATTACGATGAATGTTACTCGTTGTTCAAAGACAATTGAAGGTGACAAAACAAGAAAGCAAGAGACTGAGACTGGTAAAATGACTAGTTTGGTTCTTTGATTGCATCCAGGGCCACAAAGGATTAGCCACAGATCAATACAAGTAATGAATAAACCATGACATTCTATGACGAGGATTAAGCACAGTCATTCTACCATCACAAGACATGAAATCACCAAAGGTACAAAATTTATCTCAGATGTCATGTAGGCATTCACCCTCCAGGCCTTGTCGTCATCCTTAACACCATAGAAGACATCATATGGAGTAATCATATTGTTCATTTATATATGCAAGTATACACAGTCAAATAGTATTAAGTGATGTAAAAGTAAGAGTATCAATCCTAAAGAGATGGCAATAATTTAAGTTGATTCTCAATGTCAGAAGTCATCTTCCTTGTGAGAGATTTAGTCCTTAAAATGAGTTATGCTCTAATACCACTTGTTGGACTTAAGACTTAACACACTAAAAGGGGGGGGGGGGGTTATGTGGTTTGGAAAAACTTGTTTTTGAAAACTTTGTCATATTAAGAATAGAGTTTGAAAAACTTAGGTAGCGGAAAATAAATAGCGGAATTTTAAGAGTTAAGGGAAGAAGAAGAAGAAGAACACCAAAAATTATAGAGGTTCAGTCAAATAAAAAGGACATAATCCCCTCCCCAAAAATTGATCTTGAGAGTTACCAATAATAGTTGAGAGCATCTAGTAGGAAATACTCACGAACCCCCTTTATACAAAGAAATGGTGGCTGATCTTCAACCAATTAATATAAGACGAAGAATGTGGGCGTTTGCGTCTTTTCTTCAATATATAGTTGAGAGTGAAGTGGTCAATCTTCCTTCCCAACGTTGAATTAAAGAGGTTAGTATTCTTTCCACGAGCACGAACCTTGAAGTGGTTAGTCGTAAAGTATTAAAATTTCTGAGCGCAATACCCTGATTATTTTAGCGAGGCTAACCAAAAATATATGAGATTTTAACCAGATTGATCTCAAATCTACGAAGCTTTTAATACCGGGATGAGCATCAACATATCTTGGTTTTACACGGACTGACCAAGAACCTATGAAAATTTTAACACTGACTAATCTTAAATCAAACTTAGGACTAATCACATAATTCTCAAATATAAGCTTTTTATATGATAATCTTTTAACCCAATTAAATCCCTAAATGGATAGTATTTAACCAAGGTGTATACAAAAGATTCCCTTAGTGAATGTTACAACTCTATCCTTTCCAGAATTATAGATATATCCTCACTCACAAATAAACTTTTCTCACAAAGGCATTTGGCTAAAATATTTAGTGAGAGAAAGTTAAATAAAAATTTAGAGAGAGTGTGACAAATGAAAGTGTCAAAATATGATTTTGGATGATTTGAAATGAGAAATAAGACCTCTATTTATAACCTAACGTTGGCTCAAAAATGAATTTGCATTTAACGCATTTGACCATTAGCTCATCGATTAGAGAAAGTTCCTAATCGATTAGATGGTGCCAATATACGTTTGTAAGTTCTAAAAATGTTAGGTTAAGATATCTATTCGTTGGATAGAATCAAGAAGCATTTAAACTAGCTCGGGCCTTAAGTTTGTTTATTTTTAATCGATTGAGTATACGCTCTAATCGATTAGAAAAGTCAAAATTTTGCCCATGGCTTATTTGACTGCTCTCAATTTATCTGATACAACTTTCCAATGTTTTTCAAATTATTTTCTTTTGGTAAATCTTTTTGAAAAATAATTTTAGCCTTGTATTTTTTACGGAAAAGCCCATTTTCTTTACATATGTTCACTCACTTACTAAATTAGGAGATTACTCATAGTCTACAAGCTTTTTCCATGTGCCACTTTTTATGTTGACACTGCTTGAGACATCTTAATATGAGGCTTTAGATTATTTCCATTTAATTAGCCCTCATTAGATAGTCAAGTTTATCAAGCCATAATATTTGGGTTAGCATCTTTAACCACTTAATCGTTCATGCTTGACAATTATCATAGTTGTCATTAGTGATGTCATCATGGTGGTTGCCATTATTCAATGTAGATGTCATATTACTTGTAAAACAAAGTTCCACAACTTATTTCAAGGATATTCCATGTCTAGTAAAGCTTTTATATGTTTTGGTAAAAGAACTCTGACTATAGAAGAACTAATTTGTGTTACTTTTGATGAGTCTAATTCCAAGTCGATAGAAGAAAAGGATTAAGAAACAAATAAAGAAAAATACTAATGTCTAATAGAGGATAATCAAAATAAGAAATGAAGAAAAGGATTAAGAAACAAATAAAGAAAAATACTAATGTCTAATAGAGGATAATCAAAATAATAAATCAAGTGTGGATCATCATGATCTTCTCAAAGAATGGAGAACTACAATGAAACATCCACTCCATAACATCATTAGAGATACTTCTAAGACAGTCACAACTTAACACTCCCTTATCAAGCATGTAACTTTATGACTTTTGTTTCCCAAATTAAACCAAAAGAAATTGATAAGACTCTCATCGACAAACAATGGTCACTTGTTATTAGTAAGAGGAGTTAAATCAATTTGAGAGGAAAAAAACATTTGAAAACCGACTAATCTAATAATTGAAATCAAATGCATCTTTTGCAAGTTGCAACAAGCTTGACCCAAATAGAAAAAGAAAAAATATATATAATGTTATTTTTTAATATATACTTTTTTTGAAAGGATATACTCTTTTATTGATTTATTAATTTGCATTACATAATTTAGATAGACATTCTTCAACCACACATTTATTATTTTATTCCATACAAATGAAAGATCAAAAAGCATCAAGATCATACTATGCATTAAGCCATGATGTATTTGATTGTCACTTTCTTTTATCTAGGGCTTAGGGAGCTATTATGGCTTGACAAGATGAGCATCAATATCTCTAGTAAAACTGGTAACGAAGTCCATCCAGCCATTAGGAGGGTCAATAGTCTCATTGACCTTCTCAAAATCAATAGTCCATCTAATAGCACCACTCCCATCACTCTTATCAATTACTTCAACTGTGAGCTTAAACACCTTATACTTCTCACCAACATCTCCACCGAACAAATTGTAACGCAGCATTTTGTTCTTCTCATCAACTTCTTCAACTGATTCGTAATGGTTGTGTACCTTGCCATCTGTTTTCATGGCACGTTAAATTATTACAAATAAAAACAACAACCTTATATAATATTTATTGAAAAATATAAGGACCAGTTTAATAAAATATGTTGAAAATAGTTATGAGAAAGAGAAGTACCTATGAGATAAGTCCAGTGTTTAACGGTATCCGAATGATGCCAATCTTCACCTTGATGCAGCTTGGTATGATGAACTCTTTCACAATGGTCTTGCACCTCGTGAAGTTGTTTTGCCAAGTAATTAAAGCACTCGTCAGTGGATGCTTTGATCCCAAGTTCAGAAATAAGCTTACCAGCTAGCACCATTTTTGTATAAAAGAGAAGTATGAAATTACAGGGGAGGAATGGTAAGAAAAAACTGTATGAACCTGCATCCCTTATATAGAGGAGGGATTGTCTGCATTGACATTGCGCTCCAGTACAATCTAAAAGAGAGAGAAAGGTAATTTATTTTAGCTTTAATTTTTTTTTATAAATTAATTTTCTTATTTTAAAATCAAACAGTTTTTATCGCCCTTTCATTTAAAACTGACGATTTGTTAATTTTTTAATAATCTATTATTTATCAAACTTGACAAATTATCATATAAAACTTTTTGTGAAATTTTATAAATAAAAAATATAATTTAATAAATTGACACTTCATTGATTTATACTGCAAAAATATTAAAATAAAATTATAACTATTTAAATTTAAAATAGAAGAGTTAATTTCTTGAATCAATTAAAATATAGGATAAAAATTACAATTTAATATATATCTTATTACTTGTATTTTCTTTGTCTAATTTTTTTAAAAAACTACAAGTAAGAACGAACTGATACAATAGTAACAAATTACTCCCTTCATCGAATAGAAGTCTTATTTGAAATCTTATTAATTGTATTTGTTGTGCGTAATATTTTTAATAAATTACATGTAAAAACGAAAGGAGATAACAGTAAACAAATTACTCACTTCATTTTTATTATATATTAGTGGAAAAATAAAATAAAATAAATTGTAATGCTTTTACAACATCAAAAAAATAAAATATTTTTAATTAAATTATTATATTTTATTACTTTTTTATTTCTTTTGCATTAATTAAAAGATAAATTTTCGAATAATTTTAAATCTATTTTATTATATAAAAATAGTTATGTATTTTAATTTTAATTTATGTGTCAATATGATATATAATAAAAAATTATAAAGTGTTGAGAAAATGGGTGATGCACTGACAGTGTAAAATAGTTTTACACTGTCAACCAATCACAATCATGTATCCAATTAAAGCCCTCTTTTATTTTAAAAAGTTTTTAATGACATGGTAGATTTGTGGTTTTCAATTGGATGACAGTGTAAAAGTATTTTAGTGCATATTCATTAAACTCTAAAGTGTTTATAATGCCAATTAATGAAATATTAATATTTCTTTTTTTATTCAATTTTAAGATTTTCTTTATTCTATTTTTTTTTAATTTACTCTTTAAACTATTTGTAAAAGAAAATGTTTAAATAATTTATATTTATTTTTTATATAAAATGAAATCTATTTTCTAATATTTTTGAAAAGATTAAAACAATATATAAAAAAAAAAGTAAAGAAAATAATTTAATATTAAAATAAAGTTTGGTCCATACCTATGGATGAATGCTACCTAATCGTATTAGTGCTATTAATTACTATCTCTTAGAGTCCAATTGGTTTAAGGTAAATATGTGGACAGAAATACAAGGTCGGTACCAAAATCTCCATTGAGTAGAAACTTCTATTACGTTTTTAAATGTGTTTGACTTTACTTACCAACACATGTAGTTTAAGGTTTCTTTTTAAAAAAATCAAGAAATATGAATTTGTTGAAAGATAAATTAAAGCAAAATTTATCATAATGATGATTCACCATACTGTTGATAAATACATTTATAAATTAGTGACGACAAACAAAAAAATACCAAAAGGAAATGTATATCGACTCCTCCATTACAAATTGGTGTATCTTTCAATATTTTTGGACATTTATCACATTATATAATAGTTGTACAATTTTTCTTTATTATTCTTTTGATACAATTATAAGTTGTACTTGTTAAAAAAGTACATTGAGTTTAACCACATGTTTGTATGGTTGCATGTGATAATTTGAATATTTAGTCTTTTTAGGGGTAACTAATTTAGAGTAGTGATGAGCTATGTATATGACTTTTTTTTTTTTTTTAGAAAGTTGAGATCCCTCCTCAATTAAAGGATTGCAGTATTTATAGAAGATCCAAAGGCTAGAAAGTTAATAGGTGGTCTTCCTTATTCCTAGATTAGAAATATGAGAGTGGTGGGAGACTCATTCTCCCACAAATTGTGAAGGAGAAAATCTCATTTTGACTGATATGCCTTAAACACCTCATAGTCCAGGTTTTATAAGTTAACTGGAAAATGTATACTATATAAGGGGTTTAAGCCCAATTTCAGGCCACCAAGCCCAAATAGGCGGTCGATTCCAACATCGATGCACTTAGTTTTTTTTACCATGGGTTGTTTTTATGACCTGACAAAATTATCAAGTACACAGGCCCTTAAGCACAAGGTCTTGGAAATAGTGAAGTGATTTATTTTTAGGCGAGACTTAGATATCCGAATCTCTCAAGTGAGACGTAGATAGTCGAGTCCCTAAGGTAAGAGATAGATAGTTAAGTCCCCCGGGCAAGATGTAGATAGTCGTGTCCCTCGGGTAAGATTTAAATAGTTGAGTTCCTCAATCAAGACTTAGATAGTCGAGTTAATCAAGTGAGACTTAGATAGTGAAGTTCCTTGAGCGAGACATAAATAGTCAAGCCCCTCAAGTGAGACTTAGATAGTCAAGTCCCTCGAGTGAGATGTAGATAGTCGAGTCCCTCGGGCGAGACTTAGATAGTTATGTCCCTCATGTGAGACTTCGTAAAGGCGAGTCTCTCAAGCGAGACTTAGATAGTCGAGTCCCTCACGCAAGACTTCGTAAAGGCAAACTTGTACAACTCTTAGGTTCTTATTTTTGTTTCATTGCACCGTTAAAGGAGTTTTATAACATCACCTTATGGGAATTCTTTAATGAAAATACTCCCACATTAAGATATATATATTTATTGTTTTCTTTTTACTCTTGTTCCTTGATATTGATAAGATGTCTAGTGAGGCTTAGCTCTGAGGGGCAGTTATAATCTCCTCTCTTGGTTCAAATAGGACGGCCTCTTAGGGCGGCCTTAATTCCTTACTCGGTAATGAGGCCGGGGAAAGGTGAGATGCTTTAAATCTATGATACCTTGATCTTTTTGTTAAGAGTGCATCCCTAAGACAAGGGGACAATTTCTCAAATGTGTCACTAAATAGAAAGACCCTTAAGCGTCACAACATTTGATATTTTAGGTATGTGTACCTTTTTTTTACCATTTGTCTTTTTTCCACTTGTATGTTTTTTTGCAACCATGTTCTTTAGGGTTTATTGAAGAGTAAAGTGATATGGCAATTCTTCACATGTTATTTGAATTTTTTGATTTTGTGGTGTTTGCCTTTCATGTTGCTTGAAAGAATAATTCTCTTGTTGGGGCGAGTACATCGAGCGTTACTTGTGGGCGAGTTGAGCCTGCCTTGGCAAGTATTCCAATAGTAAGTTTCTTAATAAGGCGACAAAGACCCTTCAGGGAAGGTCTAACAATCATATTTCCTCTTAGGGAGGCAATGATTTTTTTAGTGGAGTTCCAACAATCATATTGCCTCTCAGAGTAGCAAAGATCCTTTATTAAAATTCCAAAGATTATATTGCCTCTTAGGGCAACAAGGATTCTTTAGTGTAGGTCTAATGATCATATTGCCCGACAAAGATCCTTTAGTGAAGGCCCAACAATCATATTGTCTCTTAGAAAGGAATGCATGACCCTTTTCAACTAAATGTTAAAACTTTGTTTATCAGAACACTTTTGTTTTCAACTTTTCCACCACTAATCTATTGATTATCTGGTTCCACTACACAAATTTTAACCTATGGAAACGTCTAATTTTTGGGAGTTAATAATACCATATAGAGTAATTGGCAACAAATTTTATATTTCATTACAGTAGAGTGTATTTTTTTTTTGCAAACTTTATACAACAACTCAAGACCGTTCTTATAGAAGACAAAGAGAGCGTTTTTTATTGACATCCGGTTAAAACCATTCTAAGTTAGTTTTTAATTATTTTAATAAAATATTTATTTTACGAGACCTTTCTTTTTTTGGTATATCAAAACAAGATTTGTTTTGGAAAAATATCCATTGCTTAAATCAAAAGGTCAAAATCTCTTGATTAATACCAAAGTAAAAGTTTATTGAGCGTTAAAAGTAAAATTTGTTCCCCCAAATCATCAAGCCCACAAAGAAAAAATTTGTTTTCACAAAAGTGAATCATATAAACGCAGGAATTAATGATCACACTTTGATCGCTAAGGTTTTATCCTGAATCTGCCTTACAAAAAGGACACATGGGTATGTTTTATTTCTCCTAATTTTCAATTTTTTTAATTAGGGTTTTTGTCTTTATGAGCTTTATTATTTTGGGATTAGGTTTGTGATTTTATATCCTAAATCCTAGTTAGTATTGATAAGGTTCTTAAATTATTTTTACATTGATCTATTATATCTTCTTACTATGGTTTTTAATTATTTCCATTCAATCTTTTTTTTTCCATTTTAAGTTTAAGTTTTAAATTCTTTCACCTATTACTACTAAATTTTTGTATTTATTTTTGTAGATAGAAACCTATATGACTTAGTTGCTAACACTAAGGGGGTGTTTGTTTGATGGATTCGAATAGGATTTCCAGGAATGTGAAGTTGAGAATCTCCTATTCTCGTGTTTGTTTGAAAGTTTAAAAAATTATTCCCAGGTACTTTTTATTTCTTTGGAATAAAATTTACTCATGAAATTTGAAAATTTTATTTTCATGTTAATGGGTGAGAATCTTACATTCCCATAGGAATAAAAAATAATCACCAATAACTACCCACTTATATATTATTTTTAACATTTTTGTATTTATTTTTAAAATTCTAAAACAATAAATAAAATAAAAAATTTCAAACTTCCTAAGAACCTTAATAATTTATCAAACAAATTAATGGAAACTATTTTCCCTACATTAACATTCCTAAAAATAACATTGTCGAGATTATAAATTTAATCCATCAAACAAACACATCCTAAGGTAAATATAAATATCATACCTAGTCTTTACATGGCAGTGCAAATAGCATCCTATGAAATAATCGTCCCCTCACAAAAGGTTAAATTCATTCCAATATAAAGACTCTTTTGGTGTAGGATTTTTCTTACAAGTAGAAAATTGAGTTGGGATGTGTCATGTAAGTTGCATTGCAGATTCATTCCAATCGCTATAGATATTGGAAATTATGAACTTATGAAGTCTTACCAAATTTTTTGTACCATAAAGAATTTGTTCCTATATAGCTTTTGTTTGAAGGCATAACAATCATTCGGACTTCAGTTACAACAATATAGGAAATTCTTAAAAACTAAGACAATGTATATAATAAATAATGTTTTAAGGGACAAAATAAACGTTCAAAAGGGTAGGTAAGGCGAAAAAGAACTACACACTTTTGAACACTCGCCGGGAGAAAATATGGAGGGAGGTACTTCACTTGCACAACATACCTATATCATCTGCTTCTAAGGCGGATGTGATGGGTTATGAACACGAAAGATGGTGCAAGTTCCACAAGGTAAATGAACATGACACTCCGGACTCCTATCAACTCAAGAAATAAATTTAGAGATTAATATAGGAGGGATATCTCAAGAAATATGTAGAGGGAGACACCTCCCGCTCATCAGACAAATCTAGCTCCCGTAGGCGAGACGAAGCAGGGAACCCCAGGACCCAAAAAGCCAAAGAATTTCTCCAGGGCAAGGACAATAAAGTTACACGTCACACGCTCAATACTATAGTAGGAGGGTTCGTCGGAGGTGGGGAAACTAGCTTCGCCAGGAAAAGGTACGCTCGCCAGATTCTGAGTGTAAAAAACTTTTAAGAGGTCAAGATCCAAGCATTGAAAGCCACAATGTCCTTCTTAGATAAGAATGCAGTTGGCATCCATCCTCATAACGACGATCTCATGGTCATTACTGTCAAATATGAAAACTGGGATATTAAAAGGGTTCTTTTCTACCAATGAAGCTCTATTGACATATTGTACTGTGAGGCGTTTGAAAGACTTGGCCTCGATCCAGAAGATCTAAAACCCTTCAAAGGATCACTGGTTGAATTCTCAAGAGAACATGTAGAGGTAAAGTGATACATCACCTTTGGAGAAAAAGATCATACTAAAGAAATAAAGGTCAAGTATCTGGTTATCGATGCCCATTCTTCATATGATATGATTATAGGGTGATCAACTTTTAATCGGTTAGGCGCCGCTTTGTCTGCTTTTTAATTATGCATGTAGTACCCGTTCCCCAATGGGTAAGTTGGTTGAAGAGGATCTGCACTCAAGGTGAAGAGGATCCACACTCAAGGCGAAAGGACTAGAAAGAGATGGACGGACTCTATGATAAGAATTTAGAAGAAAAATTAGCACAGGAGCAGAAATCCTGCAAGAAAGAATTGGATGGGCTTTATGTAATACGTATAAGTTTTATTTTTTTGTTTGTGTGCTTAAAATTATGTTTTGTGTGTTTCATCAGTTTGTGGTCTTATAACATTATGTTTGTGTGTTCTTGTTGTTTTTATGATGCATAAATTGGTAGTGATGAGTGTAATTGTCCATTTGAATCCAAATGTAATAAAGTTTCTTGAAAAAGTTGTTTTAGGTGGTTCCAAAACGAGACGCTAGTTCAACCACGAAGACCATTATAAAGAAAGCTATTCAACCACCCAGGTCCAAAACGAGACGCTAGTTCCCCACGAAGACCATTATAATGAATGGTATAGTTGATCATGTATAGATGACATGTTTATTCAAATTGAGCTTGATACAAATATAAATTTTCTACATTGATCTTAAGAATATCAAGGATTTTGTGTTTGTAAATAAGTGTATGGGCATATCTATACTACAATTGTGGTGCACGTAAGTATAGTTTTACGGTAATGTCAATTTAAATTAAACATAAATACTTTTAAGGTCAAGACTCACTTCAATATTCGAATTTTGTGTTAAGGTGTATGCATCGTTTATGTATATAAACAAATAAATCAGATCTTTATGTATTCTTGGACTCATATAGTATACAATTTTTAGCTAATCAATCGAAGGCGGTCGAAGCATATAAATACAAACACAATTAAGAGATTCGAATAAAGTTGATTTTCTAGCACCGTATATCCATTCATAAGTAATTAAGAATTTGTGTTTTAACGTAAATAATGTATAATTTTACTTCACATTCCGGTACAAAATGTATAACATTTTAGTGCATGTATAAAATGTAGTTTTGTTCCACATTTTAGTGCATATTTAAGTGTCTTATTCCGTTATAGTAAAAATATGGTATACCGTGGTAAAAATCAATAGAATTTATCATAGTTGAATATTTCAATCGTGGTAAAATATTATCCCTAACACACGTATCCCCTCGGTTAAATGTAACAACTATGGGAAAATTCCACGCACTAAAATATCAAAATAATTTTGCTGAAAATCAAACTCATGATCAATCCACTTTTTACTACAGTTAACGGGATCAGTTAACATGATCAACCGTAGTGAAGAAAAATGACGTGCTATTCAGCTTACCACCTTGGCCTAACTCAAGGTGAAAAATATCACACTTTATATTACATCCTTCACTATCATAAACAAACAACTATAATAAAACTCTTTTCTGAAATGAGGTAATAGATTTTTTTTGGTAGTCGTTGAATCCATAGGGAAAATAAAAGTTCACTCCTACCACATAAAAAATCTGTACCACATCAATGCCACACCTCACAATCTCAAAAGAATAATGGTTAATTATGTTGTGTATACGATAAACAAGATTAATAATGTTATCATTCTAATTTCATGACATGCACCAATACCACCAATGATTAATATAATTCATTTATTTAAACATATGACTACACAATTAAGCAAAGCCAAACACCTGTCTGCATTAAAATCTCATCAATCGCCACCATTTTATATTAATGAAAATCAAATACGTGTTATTAATTGGAAAGTTGCTTCTACATACTAGTTTTCAATTCTCTATGTCAATACCTGTGACTATGTTTTTTTTACTAGTTTTTAATTAAACATATCTTTTCATCTACGAGTTTGTTTTCCAATCCTATCTATCTAGTTATATTTAATTTATGGCATCACTTAGAGCATCTCAGGTGATGAGGTGGAGCTCGTTTTTAAATTATTTTGTGGAATCCTAGGACAATAAACTAGCTAGTAGAATCTAAAATCATTTTGCATACTCCTAATGTACCATTCTTCTTAGGCTTAGACCGAAGAGATTCGTTGAAAATTTTCGTTTCATATTCTCTATGGTGGAGTATAATTCTTAGTGAAGATAATGAAAGTTTACGTATTATTTTTAATCAAGCTGGAGATTGTTAGATTTGGTTGAAAATATATATTGAAGAAGTCTCATATCGTTTAATTTTGTGAAGGAAAAGAGATTCCAATGCTATATATAGGATTAAAGTTTTTCTAAGTCCACGTGGCTTAGTTTTGTGATAGAAGGGGGAATTCAAAACTATATACAGATTAAGTTTTTTGTTCCAAGTTATATATTCTGATGCTCTGGTTTTAGAATTTCCATATTATATATTCTTGTATTGTGATTGTGTTCTTTTTTTTCTTTGTTCTGTTTGTTGTTTTACTAACAAAGATGTTATTATTGAGTAGTAACTGTTTAAAATCAAATTAATGATATGACGCATATTAGTCTGACCAACATAAAAGAATATTGAAACATGTATTATGGTTTATACATTTGGAGTTATTTTTTTTTAGAAAAAATTATTAACAAGATATGATATAAGTGGTAGATATTTGAATATTTTGTCTATTTAAACACAGTGTCAATATCTCTAGCCCTTATATATACAAAGCATATGTTAGAGATCAACCTTTAAAATTGATCTAAGTTAATTCACTCAAATTATGGATGTTCGTGGTTCATGAAATGCATTGAACCGAACCATATAAATGGTTCAGTTCAGTTTTTAATAACCACATTAATAACAATTCAGTTAATTATTAAAACAATTTCAATTCAATTATAAACTAGTTTGTATGTATAAATTAGTTTAAAACTAGTTTGTAGTTATAAACTGGTTTTATATGGAAAAAAATTTACGAAAATTAAAATTTAATTTCACATATCTTTTTGCTGAAAATGACGACGCTAGATCTCAAAAAGCATTGCGAACCTCGATTTTTTATTTAAGGGATTTTTATGTGCTAGTTGTTAGATTGGAATTAACAGGAAAGAAATTTTTTTTTATTATATTCTCAATCAAACAAATTAATTATTATAATTTGCAATTTGCTATATAATAAACATAGTATAAAATTTGTTATATTTAGTCTTCATAATATATAAAGTTGTTTTTTTAATTTTTGAAAATTTGTAAAAAAAAATTAAAAAATAAAATACTTAATTCAAAGAAGTTTTAACTGGTTTATAAACTTAAATTTGGTTAACTGGGTTGTTTATAATATATGGTTCAGTTCATTAACCATTTAAATGGTTTAAGGTTTTTTTGGTTCAATGCAATTCAATTTAAGTATATGGTTCAGTTAACTATATTTTGCACACCCCTAACTCAAATGCACATAACAACAATATTGTTTATGTAGTAGTTTTTGTCACGAACAGACTCCAATTGAAGTGATTTAAAAATTACAAGTTAAAACTTCATAGCTTTAATTTCCAATCTTCTTTTATTGTAATGAAAAATATTTCTTTTATCCGTCTCTTAATTATGTATTTCAAATAACTTTTAATCGATATTCATATCGTAATAGCTGCAATGTTTATCACAATAACTACAATCACAACATTCGTAACCACATCCGCGACTACAACCGTAATTTAAAACACCCGACTTAATAAATAAAAACATAAGAAGCCTCTTACAGCGGGTTTAAATTTGAGACACGTCTATCTTTTTAATTCAGTTACTAATTAATTGAGTAATTAGAAGCACTTTTTCCACGAGTGCTATCATATTCAACTCTAAGAAGCAGCCAAGTTGGTTGGGCCTACAATAGAAATAGATATATAAATAAGCTGCTTACTACTCTTCAACATATACCAATTCATTAGAAGCACCTATTGAATATTACAATCAAACAACAAAGAATGGCCAAAATTTACCCAAATCTAGAATCTACAACATCATCTCAGTCTCATGATGATCAGTGGGTCAGTAATAAAAGAGAGAGATATACTTTGTGGATGAAATCACTTGTTCTTCATTCTAATGGTTGCACTGTCTATGATTCAAAGGGTAACATAGTTTATAGAGTTGATAACTATGATACAAAGGGTGGAAGAGAAATTAATCTCATGAATCTACAAGGCAATGTCCTCTGTATCATCAAAAAGAGATTACTAGCTTTTGGATGTTGGGAAGGACACAGATATTACAGCAATTCCAATTCAAGAAGTCATGAGGATCAACCATGGTTTCAAGTTAATAGATGTCTCACAGGTAAAATAGCATGTCAGATTAAAGCTGGGTCCCAAAATTTGTGCATAGAAAGAATGAGTAATGGCAAAGCGTTTGGTTTTCAGATAGTAAACAAAGATGGAGAAATGATAGCAGAGGCAAAACAAAAACTATCATCCTCAGGAGTTGTTTTGAGTAATGATGTTCTAACGTTGGATTTGGAATCTGGAACAGATCATTGCCTTATAATGGCTTTGATTACGGCATACGGATTGATGTGCGGAAAAATGTAGAAATTATAAACAAATCAATTCATATGTAGAACACGATTCAGCAAACTTTTCTTCACGATTACCATAGTTTACTGTTTTGTAAATATTCTAAATTTCTTTTTTGACGATTTTTTACTTAAAGTAAATTTTCCAAGGTTTTGTAATAATTAGTGCTTGGTTCAGTTTGAATAAAAAAATCAAGATCATTAGTTATATGTATGACAACCTGTACTATAATTTTTAATGATTATTGATTTTAGAGCAACAACATTTATTATTAAATCTGATACAAGAAAAAACAATAGTACAGATATGGCACTAGCCACCACAAAACACGACCAACAACAAACACCAATAAAAACACAATCTACCAATTTATAACACCAGAAAGCCAACATCATACGTGCATATATGTCCTATTGTGTCTTTTAAACACTAATACACACCACGAGATTTAAATTATCAAAATTATGTGTATTTTTTCTTTCCATTTTATCATTTGTTATTTCTTTTTGCTAGAACCCAACAACATCGACATGTGAAAACGATAATATAGACATAGCACCTTGCAATAATGTGACATTTCTAGATGCCAATGTAGTCAATATTGCATACATAAAACATAAACATGTTTTTTGTCCTTACATCGTTTCTTCCATTTTCAGTGGGGAGTATGTCTATAAATGACTATTAGCATTTATTTTATTTAATTTTTGACAAAATATTAGAATTATTTTTTGTTAGTCGGTTTGTAGGTCCTTAAAAAATATAGAACTTTACTCCAAACGTCGAGTAGCAAATCTAATCTCAACTGGACAGTATTCCAACCCTAAAACACTTACGGATATTCACTCATTTAGATATCGATTTCAAATTTTTGGATAACTCTATGTGATCTAAAAATTTCTATCCTTAATCATTTGGTGTTGCTGTTGTGATGAGAAGCCTTTATAATGTTTGCATTATCACAATTAAGATTCCCCACGACCGCCTTCTAAAAAATCAATGAACACAAACACCCTAGCTAAAACCAAATATTCGTTGGCATCATCCTAAGATGAATCTCCATTGGCACCGTAAGCCAATTTTCTTTGTTCCACCTAAAGTAGATGTTGACTGTTGGAACATACACAAAATTCTATAGTAAATCAATAAAAGAAATGAGTTAATTGGAGAAGATGGAATGAGTAGAGAGAGAGAGTAAATTGGGATGAAAATATAATTTGACATAGAAAACAACTAAATAAGCCAAAAAAAACCCAAACATGGGTTCCTAATCAGTTACACCGAATGTTGTAACCGGTTACGCTTACTCAAAACATAAAAACAAAAAATGGAAACGCCTACTGTAACCGGTTATCTATTTTCCGTAATCGATTACTAATCTGATAAATCCCTTTTCCAGCTTCCAAGAGTGCTTATTTGTTAAGTTGTTCTCACCAATTTTCTCCCAGAAGCTTATCCAACGCATTTGAATTACTATGTACATTCCATACACCACCTTAATTCAAATGCTTCAAGAACCTCATCACTAACTTCTTGAACATAACATTTGTGAATCCCTTTGTCAACAAATCCGCAACTTGTTCTTCGCTTCGACAGTATCCTAATCTCAACTTGCCTTCATACACCAGATCCCTCAATTAATGAAATTTCATCTCAATATGCTTGCTCCTCCCATGTGTAATGAGATTCTTAGCAAGGTTCATGGCTGAAACTTTATCAACCAAGAGTGTGACAGCTTCTCCAACATTGTTGTCTAGCTCTCCCAACATATTCATAAGTCACACATCTTGACACGCACATAACGACAGAACGATATATTCGGTCTCACAAAAAGAGAGTCCAACCACTGGTTCCTTTTTAGAACACCAAAAAATTGGTGCTCTTCCGAACATAAAGATATAACTAGTTGTAGATTTTCGATCATCTTTATCTTCGCACCAATTGGAATCAATAAAATCGAGAAAATCGCATTTTCTGCCCGTATCGGATGCGGTAAAAAGAATTCCGCAACCAAGAGTTCCTTTAATGTATCTTAGGATCGTCTTAACTGCTGCCAAGTGAGACACCTTCGGTCTCTCCTTGAATATACTCTCAATACCGACAATAAACGCCAAATCTGACTGCGTATTGCATAAGTAACGTAATGATCCAATTAAAATTCTATATTGTGTTGGATCCACATTCTGCTCATCTTCACTTTTAGGCAGTTATAACTTATAACCTTGTTTCAGCTGGTGTATTGGCAGCATTACAATGCTCCATATCAAACCTCTTCAATATCTCAAGAGCATACTTTGTTTGATGCAAGAGAAGTCCTAATTTTAACTTATGAAACTCTATGCCAAGAAAGTAACCCATGATCCCAAGGTTACTCATTTCAAACTCTTTTATAAGTTCGCTCTTGAACTTAGAGATACTCAACTCATTATTTCCTGTGATCAACAAATCATCAAAATACAAGCAAATTATGATCACGTATTTACTTGCATCCGTCTTCACATAGACATCATGCTCGAACACACATTTCTTAAAGCCAACGTTAACTCGAAAACCATTTATGCATTTGTTCCAAGCTCAAGGAGCTTGTTTCAAACCATAAAGCGCTTTCTTCAATTTGTTCTTCCCTCTTGATTTGTCACAACAAAATTAGAGGGTTGTTCTACATAAACTTCCTCCTCAGGTGGACCATTCAGAATGTGGATTTCACATCCATTTGATAAATCGATCGATTGTTGCAATTTGCAATGCCAACAATTAGCCTTATGGTTTCTATCCTAGCAACAGGTGCAAACACCTCATCAAAGTATATACATTCTCTTTTCAAAAATTCCTTCGCAACTATTCGAGCCTTTTGCTTGACAATTTCACCTATGGGATTTGCCTTCACTTTATAGACTCATCTCACACTGATTGGCTTCTTTCGTCCCGATAGATCAACCAACTCCCAAGTACTATTTTTCTTAACCGATTACAGCCCCTCTTTCATTGCACACCCCTACTTTGGATCACTTAATGCCTCTTCCGTGCTAACGGGATCAGTGTTGAATGCAGTATAGGGCAAGCAACAAAAGAAAGATTTGGAAATATTGATCCGGGAATTATCGTCCACAGAGATGGAGAGATGCCATTCAACAGTTTCTACAGTTTTGAGCTTGGGTTTGAATGAGAAAAAAGTAAACAAAGATATAGACAGGAAAAGAATAAACACATTCTTAGAAGAGAAATAACTTATCAGGAATGTAAATATACCCACTCTTCACAAACATACACTTACCAACCCGTTATACTCAACCTACGATACTCATCTATGTTATCACGTATCTCTCACATAAGCGTCCATCTCTGGAGCACAAACGAGATCATCTCACAACTAAGGTTATCTCTAACGCGAAGTCGCGAGAACATCCGTATTCTCGCGTCGGCGATCTCTCGCGCGCCGCTCAAACATGAAAGCATTACGTACAGATACAAACGGTGAATGCTAGCTCTAAATCTATCTCTAGAGTTCAGAACCAACAGATTATCATCCTAGATAAAGATTCGAGAAGTTTATCTCTAAAGCAACCCAAATCCCCAGCATAGAGCAAAAATCCAGAACAATATCAACACAGATTTATAAAGCAAGTTAAACATAACATTATAATCGGTAAATATACATAAGATTCAAGTAAATATACAAACAAACCCAACACAAAAGAAATACACAAAGAATAGAAGAGATAAACCAAACATCTCACGGATTGTCAGCTCCGGTTGATGAGAAATCCACCTCCGATCTTCCAAGTGCATGACCCGGTGTTGTTTTCTAAGCTAATCCTAATCTAAGAATGAAAATGATGGAGTTGGAACTAAAACTTTCCCAAAACCATCCCCTAGAAATGTTACAAATGAAGAAATATAAACACATTTTCTGCTACGGCCGCTTAGCGGCCAAATCTCGCTTAGCGGACTACACGTAGTACAAAAATATCAAGAACAGTAAACAGGCCTCCGCTTAGCGGCCAGAGTCACCGCTTAGCTGCCAGGGAAATTTGGTTCGCCCCTGGAAAGCGCGCTTACACGCCGTTCAGCGGCGCTCTCTGCACGAAACTTGCTTATTTGATCCAAAATCGCGCAATCCGAGCCGTGCCTTCGACACTTTATTCCTCGAGGCTCCAATAAGCATGAATACCTATAAAAACAAAGGAAAAACTATTAAACGGTATATAAAACATATAAAAACTAAATAATGTCAATATATACACAAAAGTGGGGATTTTATTACAAAATCAGAATGAATAGAATCGATAAGTGCCACAATTATATACTCAAAATAACAACATTTTGGCACTTATCAAACTCTCCCCAACTTAAAACTTTGTTTGTCCTCAAACAATGTCAAATAAATCAAAGAATCAAAAGTAATAAACCAAAGAATTGTGAATCAACAAGTTTTGAAAACCAAAAACAAATGTATGGCTCAATACAAAAACGTATAAACAAAGTAAGTACTTACCACTATCCTACAACGACAACATGTAAATGAAACTAATCCTAAGCACAAAAAGCATACAAAACATTCTAAAACAATACATGCTCACATCATGAATCACACCAAGCAAAAATTCATCAATGGATGAAGAACACACAAAGGTGAGGGACTTTTAACTCTCATCCAACAATCTTGCAAACAAAAGATTAAATTATGCATTCATCCAAAAATCATATTGAAGATACAAAAGCAAGAATCACAAGGACTTTTCAAGGTTGTAATGTGGCTTGGTTAACAAACAAGTGATAAGTCCTAAGGCTAATCGAAACAAAAACTTGCCTAAACCTAAGGGAGTGATCAATCCACCAAAGTCCTAAGCAACAAAATCTCGATTAAACTTCTTCCTTAACCACAAGTTTCTCAAACCAATCACAATACTTATTAGCACAATTATTCACTTCTATTTTCTTTTTGTTTTTCAAAACTTTTCACTTTTTTTTTCTTTCTTTTCACTTTTTTTTTCTTTCTTTTTCTTTTCTTTTCACTTTTTTTTTCTTTTCTTTTCAACCTCATAGCAACAACCAAATAAGTAGAAACCATTTCTCTCCCCAACTTGAATTCAACCACATCATCATGTGAATACTCCCTACTTTCTAGGCAAGGTAAAAATTCATACCAAAAAATCATGGTTGAGGGTTCAAGAAAACAAAGAATCAATCATCCATGAAAAAATGAGAACTAAACACTCAAAGATAAGCATTTAGCAAAAACAACATGGACATTGACAAAAAGGCTCAAAAGGGTTAACAAATGATCACACACTCACAAGGTGAATTGACTATTTGGTTATGGTGGTTGTGCTCAAAATGAAACAAAATGCCTTGATCCTTTTCATGCTTTCATAAAATCAACATAAACAAAAGATTAAGCATAATAAAATCTAGTTAAAACAAAGATTGTGGCCTCCAGCATATATGAACAATGGAAAGCTTCCTCACATTTATGGTTTGGGAACTAAAGTGATTCAATCAACAAGCAAGTAATGCAAAAGAATGAATGGTATGGTAATTGTACAAATGAAAAGTTTCCTAAACATGTTATGCTATAGAAAGCGATAAATGAGTACCTTGAATGATACACTTCAAAAACAATATCCTACCATACATCCGCAAGTTGAAACACTCAAGCTTTGGAAAATCACCTCAAAAATCTTCGAATTACCGACAAAATTCAAGTACAAACAACCAATAAAGGAATTAGAAAAATAAAACTAGTATCTACTACTAAATAGCCTTGGTGAAAGTGGGAAAAATGAGTGAACCAAGTGGAATAGAACCCCACTGGTACAAAGCAGAAAAACAAAATTCTGCTATGCTCGCTTAGCGGAGCTGAGCTCGCTTAGCGGGCACATCAGAACTCAGAAAAATCAAAATTGCACCAGCTGTTCTAATCACACACCACTTCACCTAAATTCCACTTAAACATAAAAATAAACAAAACTTTACAACTGTTGGGGTGCCTCCCAACAAGCGCTTGTTTTACGTCGTTAGCTCGACGCCTTTATTGTTTTGGTGTTCGGAAAGTAGCTTCCTCTCGTCATGCCATGGTGACGTCTCACCGCACAAGCCTAAAGAAAGTGTCCTAACCAAAGCACTCAACAAACGTTACGGGTACAAATATATACAACAATTATACAAATATAAAAGAAAACGCAAGTATATAAATATGTACATAAACAAACACATATATACAAACATGAAACACATATAACTATTAACATACACAAAGAGAAAAATTGGTGAATGTTGGATTCACAAGTTGAAAAGTGAAGATTTGTAAGTAAAGAGCTAATCCGAGATCAACATGTTTCACCAACATTCACCAACAAAAGTATACTTGTAAGTAACATATACAAGTAAAACTATATGGTGAACATAAACAAGTAAACATGTACAAGTAAATATATACACATGAAACTATACAATATATACGTTATATACAAAGCTCAAAACCATGAAAGCTATTGCGATGCAATTCAACAACCATCCCCGGCAACGGCGCCATTTTGTTGAATGCAGTATAGGGCAAGCAACAAAAGAAAGATTTGGAAATATTGATCCGGGAATTATCGTCCACAGAGATGGAGAGATGCCATTCAACAGTTTCTACAGTTTTGAGCTTGGGTTTGAATGAGAAAAAAGTAAACAAAGATATAGACAGGAAAAGAATAAACACATTCTTAGAAGAGAAATAACTTATCAGGAATGTAAATATACCCACTCTTCACAAACATACACTTACCAACCCGTTATACTCAACCTACGATACTCATCTATGTTATCACGTATCTCTCACATAAGCGTCCATCTCTGGAGCACAAACGAGATCATCTCACAACTAAGGTTATCTCTAACGCGAAGTCGCGAGAACATCCGTATTCTCGCGTCGGCGATCTCTCGCGCGCCGCTCAAACACGAAAGCATTACGTACAGATACAAACGGTGAATGCTAGCTCTAAATCTATCTCTAGAGTTCAGAACCAACAGATTATCATCCTAGATAAAGATTCGAGAAGTTTATCTCTAAAGCAACCCAAATCCCCAGCATAGAGCAAAAATCCAGAACAATATCAACACAGATTTATAAAGCAAGTTAAACATAACATTATAATCGGTAAATATACATAAGATTCAAGTAAATATACAAACAAACCCAACACAAAAGAAATACACAAAGAATAGAAGAGATAAACCAAACATCTCACGGATTGTCAGCTCCGGTTGATGAGAAATCCACCTCCGATCTTCCAAGTGCATGACCCGGTGTTGTTTTCTAAGCTAATCCTAATCTAAGAATGAAAATGATGGAGTTGGAACTAAAACTTTCCCAAAACCATCCCCTAGAAATGTTACAAATGAAGAAATATAAACACATTTTCTGCTACGGCCGCTTAGCGGCCAAATCTCGCTTAGCGGACTACACGTAGTACAAAAATATCAAGAACAGTAAACAGGCCTCCGCTTAGCGGCCAGAGTCACCGCTTAGCGGCCAGGGAAATTTGGTTCGCCCCTGGAAAGCGCGCTTACACGCCGCTCAGCGGCGCTCTCTGCACGAAACTTGCTTATTTGATCCAAAATCGCGCAATCCGAGCCGTGCCTTCGACACTTTATTCCTCGAGGCTCCAATAAGCATGAATACCTATAAAAACAAAGGAAAAACTATTAAACGGTATATAAAACATATAAAAACTAAATAATGTCAATATATACACAAAAGTGGGGATTTTATTACAAAATCAGAATGAATAGAATCGATAAGTGCCACAATTATATACTCAAAATAACAACATTTTGGCACTTATCAATCAGATCCGGCCATAAGCGCAAAGTGAAAGAAATCACCATCACCATTGATCTTGTTATCCCGTAATACTTCACAATCTTGGAGTCTCTGAGAAAAACCTTTTTGTGTAGTTGGTCATCTACTATTTTTCCATTTTTGGCTTTGAAAGGTTGTTGTACAATATCTCCTGCAATGTGATTTTCTGCATTTTCGTAGCCGTCACCGGTTACAAGATTCTCTTAGCCTTTTTCCAGCTTGCAAAAGTGCTTATTTAATAAGTTATTCTCACCATTTTACTCCCAGAAGCTTATCGAACACATTTGAATTACTATGTACATCCAATATTGACATCCTAAACCCATCTTTCATTTCCTAAACCATAAGCCAAAAACTTATTTCCACTAACATAAACCCAAATTTCATTAGTAACCAAAGTCCAATATCCATTGACAATCAACACAAAAATGTCCACTATTATCCTTAAATCTATCATGATGCACAACTCAAACAATGTTCAACATTCATTAAAATTAAAATCTCAGATATCCATTAGCACCAAAACCGATCATTTACTTTTTTGTCGGTCTAAGTACTAGTGTACCATCTGGAGACGACTATTTATCTTTCTTGTTGAACTAAGTATCATCGTACCGCCTAGAGATAATTATTTATCTTTCTTTTCAATCAAAGTATTATTGCAACGTTTAAAGATTATTATTTACCTCTTAGTCAATCTAAGTACGAACGTACTGCCTAGAGACGATTAGTTACCTTTAAGTCAATATAATCTAACTACTAATGTACTGCTTAGAGAAAATTATTTACCTTTCTTATAAATCCAAGTACTAATTTATCACCTGTAGACGATTACTTACCTTCCAATCAATCTAATTACCAACATATCGATTGAAGACAATTATTTACAATTATTTACCTGTTCAATCTAAGTTGATGTTGTTTAATCGTTATTATATATTGATGCATGCATGAATATTTCAACACTTTCCCGGCCAGCAATCTTATAAATCTAAGACAATATTATTTACAATTATTTACAATTATTTACCTGTTCAATCTAAGATCTTCTAATTAGATGCAATCTTAATTTTTTTGTAAGTATAAGAATGTGTGATTAGAATAAAAATTAAGCATAGATATTTTCAATAACAAAGTAAAATTTTGCCTTAAAAAAAATACATTTAAGCAAAGCCAAATACCTGTCTACACTATAATGTCATCAATAGCCACCTGTATACATTTAAGCATAGATAAATTGATTGGAAACTTGTTTTACTATTTTTCAATCATATCTATCTATCTATCTATTTAGCTATGACTTTGTTTATCATATTTGTTTTAAGATAATATCACTATCAAAAAAGAAAATCGTTTTCATTGCTTTGTTAAATAATAAACATAACAATATCCAGTAAAAGACATAAACACATAAACATAAACTAACTGATCCAAACAATATTTAAGTCGCGTTGGCTCTGCTCCATGCATTCAGGGGTGTTTTTTCCACCACACAATTGATTGCATTAAATATGTTTTTTAATTGGAAGTGATTATATTGTAGCCACACAGAGAAAAAAATTAGATTTCATATTTCCACGTATGCCTCCCCAAAGTCTCCTTTCTTATTGCCCACTCACACAAGACAGAAAATTAAAAATTCATTTTATCCCTAGATCAAATTCCACTTCCCAAAATCTGGTAGCTTATTTTTCAGTTTTTGACTTATCTGGCGAAAATTATAAGGATTAGATTATATACATACATGAAATATTAAGGTCTGGCTTAATTTGTCCGATAGTGCTTTAATTTAATATATGGTTTTTTTTTTCTTTAGTTTAACTTATCATTTTATGTTGTCATTTAGTTAATAAACATTGTTTTAAATTATATTAAAAAAATTTGTTGGTTAATTTAATCATTTGTATTAAATTTTATCTAAAAAAAATTTAATTTATGTTGACTTAGCATTTCATTTGTCATATTTGGTCAAAGTGACTTGACATTTGTAAATATAATGTTTTCATCTTATTTATATCGTTTCTGATCGTTTATAAAATATATTTAGGATTCATCTTTATTTTCAATTTCAACCCGTTAACTTCATCTTCTTTGAAATTTCTCATCTTCATTCTCATTTTTTATCCAAAGTATTCTTTCTTTCCATTTCAAGCTTTGTCATTTTCATCTCCAAAATTGCAGGTTCATTTTATCTATTTTATTAAATATGTCAAACATGTCCAAATATAGTTTGTAGTCAACCAATCAAAACTTTAGTTATGTTGGATTTGTACTAAGAAACCACAAGAGAAGAAAATGTTACTATCAAGTGGAATGTGTTCTTCAATTAGTGGTTGATATGTTCAATTTGAAGTTTGAGAAAAAAAATTTGGGATTGTAGAAATTATATAAATCACATGGATAAATATTGTAACTTTTTCAAGTAGTTAGATGATGACATTATTGAATAAAAGAATGTAAAACTTAAAAGGTAAAAGATTTTTTTTTAGTTGAAGAATGAACTTGTTAATTCAAGAGAATGGTTGAAGATATCCATCGTGTTTCACCTTGTTATAGTGTATGGTCTAATATAATGTTTATAACAATATATTTTAAATAAGTATTCTATCAATCATTTATTCTGCAATCCTTATTTGAAATCAAGGTAATATTGTAAAAAAAAAAATTGAGCAAATTTGTGTTGCTGAATTATTTGTTATATTGAGCAAAATCTAGTCTTTAAGTAATTACTACTACATAAAAACACAATTTACCTCAGGTACGAAGGAGATTCTACCACGGTTATATAAACAAGGTAACAAATGGCATCATAAAAAGTTATCACTTTACCCCTCAATTTCAGATTAACTAAGGAAATAGTTAAAATGGTCATTGGTTCGATCCCCGCAACATTATTTTTATATTTTTAAAACTAGCGTCATTTATAACTTGGTTTCTGTCAATAACTAAAGAGAAAAATATTTATTTTTAAAAAAAAATACAACATAATGTTAACAACTGTAGGAAAAATTTGTTCTGCTCATAGGTTCGAATCTTGCTCTTACAAATTAGGTGATGCACACAGAACGTTAATTCCAATGCCACTACTAGAAGTCTCCTATCTCTATTCCACCAGCTTAAGTACAATAATTGTCCTAGTTCCAATGCATAGACTAATGGTATGTAATCCCTATGTGCCCGTAATCAAATTAATAGAGTATCTCAAATAAAAAACATTAAGCATAAGCGACAATTAAATAGAAATATACATTAAATTATTCATGCACTGAAAATTAAACATATGTCCCAATAGATTCAAAATAAGTTCATCACACAAAATTTAACCTAAAAGTATTTAGCTACTCATGCTGATATAAACAAATACTAATTGATACGATGAAGATTGCATGAGAAAATCCTTGAAGAATTGGCCTCTAATAGCTTCCAATGCCCTAAAAAATGCACTCCCAATATTCTATATCGTCACTTTCATCCAAAATTTGCAAAAACCTCGAAAAGATGTCAAACATCCCCTTTTAAAGCCATCAGAAAAAGTCAGAAAACGTCAGAAAAAAACCTAGAAAAAGGGCTCATCGTGTGTGCGATGCAGCTCTTATAGCTTTATCATGCACACAACGGTGCGCGGTGGTCAGCGTGATTATTGTAGTAACTTTGCTCATTTTTCATCCAATTTTCTCTAAGTCTCTATTTCTTCATACTTGGTTATTTTCGCATCATTCTTTGGCCTTTATTACTCAAGTTTGCTCCTCTTCTACTAAGTTTTCTCTAATTCTTTGAGGAAATATGTGTAATAACAGAGTGTAATCAAGTGTATATGAAGGTGGATGAATTTTTATGGTGTTAGGAATTGAAGATTAACTAGTTTCTGAGTTTTTTGGGTTTATGTATGAACAAATATGAAGAAAGATTAAAGATGTTCTAGAAATTAGGTTTGTGATTAAGGGTGTTGTAGAGAGAATTGTATGGTTGAGAACGGTGAATAGAAGGAAAGAATTGAGGAAAATGAATTTTCACCGTGTTGTTTTGATTAATTTGAACAAAATCTGATAGTGAGGAATCACTGGAGAGCCAATAGACGTTGACACACTGAAAGTGGATGGAGTGAGAAAATAATGTTCAGTAAGACAATCTGATTGAAATTTTGTAAAAAAACAAAACTGTAGACGCATGGAAATTGTGGCTGACGCAATAATTACATGGAAGACACCTGTTGAATGCTACAAACTGTGATAATTCTTAGATATGATGCGACAAAATTTGAAATTACTAATATAAGATGAAAAATGGATCTGAGCAATATCTACATATATCGTGTTAAAAAATGTGGTTAGGCCTAACTCAATCCTACTAAACCGATTTGTAGGGTGAGAATTATCCCCACTTATAAAGACATGTTCAGGTTATATATATCGTCCGATGTGAGAATCTTAAGACACTCCTCCCGCCCAAGACTACCACTGTTCATTACTCAAAGGTATTCCCCTTCAATTTACTCACAAATTAGGTAATTCCATATACCCTATTAATCTCATAGGATAAATTATTCCTACTCACAAATGCTTTAATTTAAAGCTTTAATTTAGCTCTTATTGAACCTTCATTTCACACGCAAGCCTTAAATGATCCTAATTGGAAACTTGCGATTGATAACGAACTCCAATCCCCTACTACTAATAATACTTGGGATTTAATCCCTTTACCATCCAACAAGAAACCCCATAGAAACCTTTAGTCCAATGGCGAAGATGACTACTATATGCATCATTCTCTCTTTAGATGTGTCTTACAATTGGTATGTTCTTCAATTAGATGTTAATACATCCTTTTTACACGGAGATTTAGAGAAGGATGTGAACATCAAAATACCTTATAGCTTAAATGTCTCTAACAAATCCTTACTTTGCAAATTAAATAAATCTATATATAGCTTAAAGAAAACTAGTAGACACTGGAATCAAAAGTTCACTTATACTCTTACTAACTTAAGCTACATCCAATTTAAATATGATTAATCCTTATTCACTAAATCTCATAATAATTCTCTTACAACTGTCTTAGTCTATGTTGATGATTTAGTGATTACAGAAAATAACATGGAAGCAATTTCTCACATAAAATCTGTCTTAGTTGCTAAACTCAACATCAAAGATTTTGGTAACTTAAAATATTTTCATGGACTTGAAATGGAAAGGTCTTCCCAGGGAATTACCATATGCCAACTGTGAGATATTGGATCGAACTCTAGTATTGTCGAAGGGTAGCTTCTTGGTTCGACAGTTCGACAGAGTTAAGCATGAAGTCAAAGGATTGTTCACATGCTGGTGTCGAAGTGTGCATGCTGTAGTCGAAGATGGGTCTAGCATGCAGATGTCGAAGATGCTAGGGTTGTTAGCATGTTAAATTAGGTTTTAGTGTTTAACCCTAATTTGTTAAGTTAGCTTGTTTATTAAGTTGGCTTGTGTAATGGGCCTTGCTGAAAAAGCCCATTAGTTAGTATGTTAGGTCTTATTATAAATAGCATACTAGTCTCTCATCATTGCTAAGCTGCAAATCCTAATTTAGGGTGAGAGAGGTTATTTGTTATTCTTGTAAACTTGTAATCTTGTTCTAAGAGAAAGTGAAAGAATAGCAGTTATAACCAATTCTTGTGTTCTTCTTATCCTCTCTAATTCCCTATTATACTTTGTTATTGGTATCGGTTTTCACAACAAATTGGTTTCTTGTGTTCTTCTTATCCTCTCTAATTCCCTATTATACTTTGTTATTGGTATCGGTTTTCACAACAAATTGGTGCGGTGAGCGTGGAGAAGATGCCTTCAACAAAGTATGAGATTGAAAAGTTCACCGGAGTGAATGATTTCGGTCTGTGGCGCTTGAAGATGAAAGCTCTACTGGTTCAGCAGGGTTGTTTGGAAGCGTTGAAGGGAGAGGCAGCCATGAATGCAGAATTGACGGCAGCGGAGAAGACGAATATGATCGAGAAAGCACACAGCGCAATTTTGTTGAGCCTTGGTGATAAGGTTCTCCGGCAGGTATCAAAGGAGACGACGGCATCAGGGTTATGGGTGAAACTTGAAAGTTTGTATATGACCAAATCGCTGGTAAATCGACTCTACCTGAAGCAAGCTTTGTATTCATTCAAGATGATTGAAGACAAAGTATTGGCTGAGCAGTTGGATATGTTCAACAAGCTGATTCTTGATCTTGAAAATATTGATGTGAAGATCGATGATGAAGATCAAGCGCTGTTACTATTGTGTTCTTTGCCTCGATCACATGCTCACTTCAAAGAAACTCTCTTGTATGGAAGGGAGTCTCTGACGTTTGAAGAAGTTCAATCAGCCTTGTACTCTAAGGACTTGAATGAACGAAAGGAGCATAAACCTTCGACTGTTGGCGAAGGTTTGGCCGTTAAAGGAAAACTCTTACGAAAGGATGGTAAGTTCGACAAGAAGAAAGGCAAAAGCCAGTCGAAGACTTACAGTGGCGAAGCATCTGGCATTCGATGCTACCATTGTAAGAAGGAGGGTCGCACAAGAAAGGTGTGCCCTGAACGCTTGAAATATCATGGAGGTAAGGATAATGGCAACGCTGCCATTGTTCAAGATGATTTCGAATCATCTGATGTTCTTGTGGTTTCAAGCAGTGACTCTAAGAAGGAGTGGATTATGGATTCAGGTTGCACTTGGCACATGACTCCAAACAAAGACTTGTTCGAGGAATTATGTGATCAAGATGGTGGATCAGTATTGCTGGGAAACAACAAGGCTTGCAAGATTGCAGGTGTTGGATCTGTGAGATTCAAGCTCCATGATGAGTCAATAAGGTTGTTGACTGAAGTCAGGTATGTTCCTGATTTGAAGAGAAATCTGCTTTCTCTTGGAGAATTCGACAAGAAAGGATATGTTTTCCAAGGAGAGAAAAGTATCCTAAGAGCCATGAAGGGTTCGAAGGAAGTCTTGAGAGGCGTGAAGAAACAAGGCTTGTATACCCTTGAGGCTGAAGTTGTAAGTGGTTCGATAAATGTTGCATCCACGAAACCTTTGTCGAAAACAGAAATCTGGCACATGAGATTGGGCCATGTCAGTGAAAGGGGTCTGGTCGAATTAGGGAAACAAAATCTGCTTGGTGGAGACAAAGTCGAAAAGCTGAAGTTTTGTGAACCCTGTGTACTTGGAAAATCTTGCAGAGTGAAGTTCAACAAAGGCAAACAAAGAACACATGGATCCCTTGATTACATCCATGCTGATCTTTGGGGGCCTGCAAGGTGTCCATCACATTCAGGAGCAAGGTATTTTCTATCCATAGTAGATGATTATTCCAGAAAATTATGGGTATTCATCCAGAAGACTAAGGATGAAACTTTTGAGAATTTCAAAAGTTGGAAGACTCTGGTTGAAAATCAGACTGGCAGAAAGGTCAAGAGGTTGAGAACCGACAATGGCCTTGAATTTTGCAATGAGGCATTCGACAGTTTTTGTGCTGCCTCTGGTATTGCAAGGCATAGAACTACTACAGGTACTCCACAGCAAAATGGTTTGGCTGAAAGGTTTAATCGAACTATTTTGGAGAGAGTCAGATGCATGTTGACTAGTGCGGGGTTAACAAAGGTGTTCTGGGCTGAGGCTGTTTCGACAGCAACATATCTGATAAACAGATGTCCTTCGACAGCGTTAGATATGAAGACACCTGAAGAAATTTGGTCGGGACATCCACCAGATCTCGACAAACTGAGAGTATTTGGCTGCGTAGCCTATGCTCACATTAGGCAAGACAAGGTCGAACCTAGAGCTCTGAAATGCATGTTCATGGGATACCCTGAAGGAGTCAAAGCTTATAGGCTATGGTGCCTAGAGCCAGGTCACAGGAGGTGTATCACCAGTCGAGATGTAGTTTTCAATGAAGCTGAAATGGCTTTTAAGAAAACTAATGATGTTGGTCGAAGTACAGAAACATCTGAGGAAGAGCTGGAACAGGTAGAGATTCCTGTTGAGGTGGAGCATGTTGATGCTGAATTGCATATCCCAGATGAAGTCGAAGAAGAAGCAGAAGATGCTGAAGTTGAGGAAACTGACGATGACTGCCTATTGTCGAGAGATAGGTCGAGAAGAGTCATCAAGCCACCTCAGAGACTTGGATATGCAGATCTTATAGCTTATGCCTTAATCTCTGCAAGTGAGGTTCTAGACAAAGAACCTAGAGACTATAAGGAAGTTATGAGGAGTCGAAATAAGACTGAATGGCTGAAGGCCATGGATGATGAGATGAAATCTCTTCATGATAATCATACTTGGGAACTGATCAAGAAACCTGTTGGGGCAAGGTTAGTCAGCTGTAAATGGATTTTCAAAGTTAAGGAAGGAATTGAAGGAGTGACGTCGAAAAGATACAAGGCAAGGTTAGTTGCAAGGGGTTTCACTCAGAAAGAAGGTGTCGACTTCAATGATGTGTTTTCTCCTGTTGTGAAGCATAGGTCCATTCGAATGTTGCTTGCCATGGTGGCACAGTTCGATCTTGAACTGGAACAGATGGATGTGAAGACTGCGTTCTTGTATGGTGATCTAGATGAAACGATCCTGATGAGGCAACCTGAAGGGTATGTCGAAAAGGGGAAGGAAGATTATGTGTGCAAGTTAAAGAGATCTTTGTCTGGGCTGAAACAATCTCCTCGACAGTGGAATAGGAGATTCGACAAGTTCATGGCACGCATAAGTTTCATTAGAAGTCAGCTCGACCACTGCGTTTACTTCAGATTTCGACCTGGTAATTCATTTGTTATTTTGTTGCTTTATGTGGATGATATTCTCATAGCAAGCAACAATGTTGAAGATGTGATGAGGGTGAAGGCTGAACTCAATAAGGAGTTCGATATGAAGGATCTGGGAGCTGCTTCCAGGATTCTTGGAATTGACATTCGAAGAGATAGAAAGAAGTCGAAGTTATGTCTATCTCAAGAGGCATATCTACGGAAGATTCTTGAAAAGTTTGGTATGTCGAATTCGAAGCCAGTTGTGACTCCAACAAACCCTCAATTCAAGCTGAGTATTGATCAGTGTCCCAGTACTGATGTCGAAAGAGCCTATATGAATAGCATCCCATATGCTAATATAGTTGGTTCTTTGATGTATGCTATGGTCTGTACTAGACCCGACATAGCATACTCAGTAAGTCTTGTAAGCAGGTACATGGCGAATCCTGGAAAGGCTCACTGGCAAGCATTGAAGTGGATTCTAAGGTACATAAATGGATCTCTAAACAGAGTCTTAATTTATGGTGGAGCCTTGGGTGAAGATAGTAAAGCAGCAATAGAAGGATATGTCGACTCTGATTATGCAGGTTGTATGGATTCTAGAAAGTCTATTTCTGGATATGTTTTCACTATGTTTGGCACAGCAATTAGTTGGAAAGCAACTCTTCAGAAGGTTGTTGCTCTATCAACCACTGAAGCGGAATATATTGCTCTCACTGAAGCTGTGAAAGAAGCATTGTGGCTTGAAGGCTTTGCGAAGGAGCTGAAACTTCAAGGTCGAGGTATCACTGTTAAATGTGATAGTCAAAGTGCAATACACATGTCAAAGAATTCAGCCTATCATGAGCGAACTAAGCACATTGATGTGAGGCTGCATTTCGTCAGAGGAGTAATCGAGCGTGGAGAAGTCCAAGTGCTGAAGGTTTCTACTGAAGACAATGCTGCTGATATGATCACCAAGACATTGCCGAGTTGCAAGTTTTTCCACTGTATGCAGTTGATAAAGCTGCGTGAAGAAAGCTAGTCTGTTCCTTGACGTTGTAGAGTTAGGTCCAAGGTGGAGATTTGTGAGATATTGGATCGAACTCTAGTATTGTCGAAGGGTAGCTTCTTGGTTCGACAGTTCGACAGAGTTAAGCATGAAGTCAAAGGATTGTTCACATGCTGGTGTCGAAGTGTGCATGCTGTAGTCGAAGATGGGTCTAGCATGCAGATGTCGAAGATGCTAGGGTTGTTAGCATGTTAAATTAGGTTTTAGTGTTTAAACCCTAATTTGTTAAGTTAGCTTGTTTATTAAGTTGGCTTGTGTAATGGGCCTTGCTGAAAAAGCCCATTAGTTAGTATGTTAGGTCTTATTATAAATAGCATACTAGTCTCTCATCATTGCTAAGCTGCAAATCCTAATTTAGGGTGAGAGAGGTTATTTGTTATTCTTGTAAACTTGTAATCTTGTTCTAAGGGAAAGTGAAAGAATAGCAGTTATAACCAATTCTTGTGTTCTTCTTATCCTCTCTAATTCCCTATTATACTTTGTTATTGGTATCGGTTTTCACAACAAATTGGTTTCTTGTGTTCTTCTTATCCTCTCTAATTCCCTATTATACTTTGTTATTGGTATCGGTTTTCACAACACCAACGGAAATATAATCTCAACCTTCTTTAATTAACGGGCCTACTTGGAGCTAAACCGGCCAATACACTAATGAATCCATCTCATAAACTTCAATCCAAAAATTCGACTCCCTCTCAAATCCTACTGTGTTTTGAAGTTTGATTGAAAAACTTATGCCGAATGAGTCAACATCTGTCAATTCCGACAGATATGCATTCTACGTTATATTAAAATAACACCAACACAAGGATTCGTCTTTAGAACATCTTTCATCACTACATTAACACAATTTACATATTCAAATTTGGGCTCCTGCACGGAAACAGGACACTCAGCCACAAGATTCTGCTTTTATCTTGGCATCTCTCTCATCTCATGGAAAAGTAAGAAACAACATGTCGTCTCTCGGTCATCATCTGGAGTGGAATATCTTGCATTAGCTAGCCAATGCAATATGTGAAGCGCAATGGTTGTTGTATCTTCTCAATGCTCTTCGAGTTCAATACACCAACCCGATTAACATCTATTGTGATAATTGGTCAACTATTCTCATTGTCAACAACACAATGTTTCACGAACGTATGAAACACATTGAAATGGACTGTCACGTGGTTTATGACAAAATGCAAGCTCAAATTATCCTGCTCATGCCCATTCAATCCACAAAAATAAGTTGCTCATATATTCACCGAAGCCCTTCATTATGGACCATTCTATGTTCTATTTCACGAAAATGAGATTGTTTTCCATACATATTCTAGTTTGAGGGAGGAGTGTTAAAACTAGTTAGTTTTTATTTGATTTATTTTGGGCCTTAATTGTCTCATAGTTAGTTTTAAGTTTATTTAGTAGCTCTAACTAACTTGGCCTATTTTCATGGGCTTATGAGATGTATTTAATGACTATTCACTGGTTTGGCAGAATGGGAAATACAGTTTATTTTTTTCTCTTTTTTTTTATTTATTTTTCTTTTCCTTTATGACTTTTTCTTATTGACCTTTTGGTGTCCAATGGGCACCTCTTATCAACTTCGGATTAACTCAACAAGCAAGTTTCGTAACTCATATAAGTTATAACTCCAAAATAGGTCCCATTTTCATCAAAATACTCACATTGATCAACGTCATAAAATTAAGAACCAAGACATGTTACCTAGATTGAAGAAGATTGACAGCTATGGCTAAGCCTAGTTTATTATAGAGTTTTGTGGGAAAAAATAATAGAATGTAAAAGTTATTTCTATTAAATATAGAGAACAAGTAGTTTTCTGAAATCAATTATAATTCCCCTCACCACACTTTATAATGAATCTTCCAATAAGATCTTATATTGAATCTTTTTCTATTTCAAATAATAAGGACAACTTTATGTTTGTAGCATTTGAGATTACACCACCCTAGTTTTAAATATTTTTTCTAAACTTTTTGTTAAACAAGATATTTTGGCATTCCAATGCGAGGTTTGCAATTTCGGTAAACATCACAGGAATATTTTTCCAAAATAAAAGGTTTGGTCATTCAAAGCGATATTTGGAGGCCTATTAGAATAAATTGTTTATTAAAAAAGATGGTTTGTCACATTTACAAATGATCATACTAGACTTTTTAGGGTACACTTATTAAAATATAAATTAGAGGTAGGTTATATAATAAAAAAATTGTAAATTGGTGCAGACACAATTTAACTAACAAATACAAGTGTTTAGAATTGATAATGGAACTGAACTTTTTAACAAAGTTGTGGAGAATTTTTTTCTTGCAAATGGAATTGAACATTAAAGCTTCTTCGGTGCTAGGCCTGACGGAAGTGAAAGAGGGAGCACAGTACGCACTGATGAGCAGCCCGTGTTAACTCACCCCAACAAAAAGGAATTTCGAGGTGGTACAAACTCTACTATTTTCTATAAATGACATTCTAAAATATTAACGGATAAGCTATCTTGACAAATGCACATTTATTTAATTGCATGTCATCTATTGTTTTGCAATTTCAAACTCTTTCAAAATTTCTTGAAATATTTTCTCATTGCTTCATGATCAATTGATTTACCACTAAAATTTTTGGTTGCACGACATTTGTTCATGAACATAAACATCTGGATAAACTTCAACCTCGTGTTTTCAAATGTCTTTTGATTTTTTACTCCTCTACTCAAAAAAGACTATAAATATTTCGGTCATAGTACAAAGATGTTTGTAACTATGGATGTTATTTTTTTTTTAAAACAAACCGTTTTTGAGAAAAATCATCTACAGAGAGGGAAATTAAATGAAGATTGATTTAAATTGTTTGAAAATTTAGTTCTTTCAAAAGATGTGTAAACACCACCTAATTTGGTTCCATGTATAACTGCACCTTAAGAAAATTCTTTATTAAATTAGTAATATAAATATCTAAAAAAAACGAGAGGAAGAAGAATGAATTCTTTACAATCCTAAAATGTGTGATATAAAAAATTGAATGAGAATAATTTTACAATCTCTGTTTTATTGAATGAGTGTATATATATATATATATATATATATATATATATATATATATATATATATATATATATATATATATATATATATATATATATATATATATATATATATATATATATATATATTGATTAAAAACTCTTTATAATAAAAAGAATTATGTAAAACGTTTCAATAGATTTATCTGAATATAAATTGAATGAGATAATTTTACTCATAAAAAGCTTTTTTGTCTCTAACTAAAACTCACTTTGTTCCCAAATGATAATGATTATTTATCCTATGAATAAGTATAGAACAAAACCTGAATAAACTAACATTTTCTGTTCATGACACAGACTGCGAGTAACATAACAGATGATCAATTAATTGATCATTTAAGAAAAGATATTCTTACACCAATTCATACATTTACATCTAATACACTGCTCACAAATACGTGAACAACATTTTATTTTTTAGTATTTTAATTTTTTATATATTTTTCTATTTATTTTTTTTAAATTACTTTAGTTAATAAAATATTAAAATTTGGTTAATACAATTTAAAGTTTGGTTAATATATATTCTAACATGAAAAAAAATATTAAATTTTAAAATAAAGTTGATTAATTGAGTGTTATAAATTGATTAATATAGTTCATAGTTTTGTTATTGAGTGTTCTGATATCAAATATTAAATCTTACTTAACAAATCAACATTGGTTAATATTATATATAAAGTTGGTTAATACAGTTTATAACTTGGTTAATGAGTTATCAAACATAAAAAAGAATTAAATGGGAAAATAAATTTGGTTAATGAAATGTAAAAGTTGATTAATACATTTATAATTTATTGTCAGAACATGGTTAATAGTATGTATTTGATTGGTTAATGTAATAGTGAAAGTGGTTAATAAAACGACATAATTTTATATCTGTGTTATAAATTAAATATATACTTTTTTTAAAAAGTATGTTATTGTTTACGATAACTATTTATATGACTGTTCAGGTAAGATACTATTCACATAATACAAAATATATGAATAGTATTACACATAATTCCCTGAAAATATATAAAAAGAATTATGTGATATGATTGAAAACTCAATAAATGAAGATGGTTATACGGTGTAGTGTGTAGTGTGTAGTGTAAGACAGAATAGCATAACTCTAAACAAATAACTAAACAATTTAAGCATAGGCAAGCACTTGTCTGCACTATAGTAATGACATCAACAGCCACCATTTATAGTAATTGGAAATTTATGTTTATTATTTTTCAATCCTATCTATCTATGTATGACTTTTGTTCTTCAAATCAGTTTTCAGTTAATGTGACAAAAAGGAAAGTTGTTGTAATAAGTGATTGTCAAATAAATAATTTAAAAATAGAATTTCTTTATCCACCTCCTTATCTTCTTGGTGATCTCCAGTGAAATTTCGCAAGTGTCCCTTTATTTCGGAAACGTATTTTCGAAGTGCAAAAAAAAGGTGTTTTCAGAGATGCATCTCCGAAAACACCTTTTTTTTTCAATTTTTTTCTTATTTCGGAAATGCATTTCCGAAAACACCATTTCGGAAGTGCATTTCTGAAATACTGCGTGTTAACAGCCCCTCCCCCCAAATCATTTACCCTAAACCAATTTAAACTCAACCTCTCTGGCAGGGAGAGGTATTTTTTATAATTTATCCGACTTTATTATTTAACCGTTTTTTATTTAGCTTTTTATTCCACATTTTCTTAACGGTCTAATTAACAATGTTGTTTGTTTTTGTTTTTGTTGTAACAGGAAAGGCTGACTTTACAAACGGTGAACCATGCGCGGAAGATTTTTGGTCTCTTTAAACCAGAGGCGCAGTGGTTTAATGATGCGGTGACTGCTTCCGGGCTAGGTGGGTTGTGCATGACCGGGTATACCACCATCAGCCACGGCATGCAGGGGGCTTTTGTAGAGCGGTGGCATAGGGAGACGTCTTCTTTCTACTTACCGGTTGGGGAGATGACAATCACCTTGCACGATGTGCACTGTCTTCTCCGCTTGCCGATTAGGGGGATGCTGCTGAACCATTCCCGGATCCAGAGGGTCGATGCGATCGACTGGATGGCGATCTATCTGGGTATGGACCCAGATATGGCTGATTTTGAGTGTCGGACAACAAATGGACCGCATATCCGGTTCTCCACATTGAGCGATTATTATGAGCACCACTTGGTGGCGGCGGCCGAATCCGAGGAGGCGGGTAACGACCTATTTATGGAGTATCACCGTGTCTGCGCTATCCGGTGCTGGTTCATGTTTTTGGTAGGCACTGCACTCTTTGTGGACAAGAGTGCAAGATACGTCGACGTGACCTACCTCCGCTACTTCATAGACTTGACTACCATTCACCAGTGGAACTGGGAGCTATTCTGGTATACATATACCAGAAGCTGAATGAGGCCTCCAACTGGAGGACCAGGCAGTTGACCGGATCTGCCACACTCCTGACGGTACGTTTCATTTTAATTGTTTCACATTTATTTATGGTTCGTATTTATTTTTAATACATTATCGTGTTTGTGTTTCAGGGCTGGATCATCTCCTACTTCCCCCGCATCCACGGCTTCGCCATTGATCCTGCGTATAAGGACACCATGTCCAGGGCTGCCCGATACGTTCTCCAAAGGGGGAACAATGCAGTGGGACCACATCGTGGGTACCTAAACCGCACAGCTCACGATGACATTCGTTGGAGGTCATTCAATGACTATACTGTTGTTGTCCCCTTTGACCGCATCGCGTTATATTCTAGCTGGTTGGCATGCGGGACCAACACCATGGTGAGGTATCTCCCTGAGCGGTGCATGCGGCAGTTTAGACATGTGCAGATGATACCGAGGTCACCGTTTGAGGCTGCTCCCGATACAGTTACCCGAGTGGAGCTCACTGCCATATTTGCGGACTGGGAGCGTCATGTGGTCCCGGAGCAGTATCGTCGCATGCAGGCCACCCATGAATGGCATTGTGTAGAGGGGTGTTAGAATCCAAAATGTGGATATTTGTTGATAAACTTTTGTGGTATTTTGATAACTTTTCTCATTACTTTTCTATTTAATTTCGGTTCGTAATCGTGTAAATAAATAAAATCGAGTTTAATAGTAAATATAGTATTTTTAAGCTTTTCTTATGTTTTTTGTAGGTTCTATGCATTTTGGAAAGTAATAGGAGGTAAGGATGCATTTTGGAGCAAGTTTGGAGGCTCAATGAAGAAGTTTGATTCAGCAAGGGCCGCTCAGCGGCCACTAAGCGCGCTTTCCAGGGGCGAAAGGAAAATTTGTGCTCAGCAAGTCCCGCTTAGCGGCCTCAGCCCGCTTAGCGGTCTCCAGCGTGGAAGCAGATATTTTTGGTGCTCCGCTTAGCGGCAGTCTGGGCGCTAAGCGGCGGTACTTTTTCAAGTGGCTACTTTTAGGCACTTAGAGATATTTTTGAGGGATCCTTATCTTGTTCTTTTCATTCTTACCAACCATACACTCTAGGGCAAGAGAAGAGGAGAGAAAAACTCATAAATCTTCAAGATTTCTCAAGCATTTTTCTTCATCATCTTTGAATTTCTATGCTAGGAGGTCTTGTGTTGATGTTTGTTGTTGAAGCTATGGATAGCTAAACTCCTCATGTGTCAAGATTAGAGGTAGTTAGCTTGTAGAGTATGTATTTAGCTTGATCTTTTGTATATGAACCTTGTTGGTGATTAATATATGGTGAATATCTTTGTATTCATGTTTATATGTTGTTTTGATACACTATTGTTGGTGATTAATATATGGTGAATATCTTTGTATTCATGTTTATATGTTGTTTTGATACACTATTGAGAGATATGTTTCAAATCTTGACCAAAAGGGTATTCATCATCAACAATCAAACTCTAGAGATAGATTTGTGAGTTGATAATCACTTGTATCAAACTTTAAAGGTTATTATGTCAACTGTCGGCATGAGAGATCATCTGACGGTTAATATAATAACAATCACGACACTGCTTTAGAGATAAACAGTATCGAGAGGATACGTGATTGTATTAATCATTGATATGTTCATATACATGATCATCAGAGTATATACAAAAGCAAGCTAACGAAAACTAATCTTGACACAGTTTTACCAAACCGTTTTTAAATCCTAAATTATTGTCGTTAATTTCTTTTCATGCTATTTATCTTTCATGACACTAAAAACATTCTGAATCTTAACTCAAAATACACTAAGCTGTAGAACGGCGATAATATCGCATCAATCCCTGAGGAGACGATACTAGAAATATTTATCCTATACTTTCTAACAAAATGGCGCCGTTGCCGGGGATTGGCGTTAAGATATTATAAGCATAGCAATAGTTTTTGTGTGTTTTGAGTATAAATATTAGTATTATTGCCTAGTCTTTGCTCACTTTTTGGTTAGTGTTTCAGCTCTGGTTTATGCGTGGGAGTGTACCAGCAGATCAGCTTCTTTTTGATCCAGAAATTGAAAGAACCGCAAGGAGATTGAACAGTAAAACTAGGAGAAGAAGGAAACTAGCCAAAGAACGAAGATTAGCCCAAGAAGCTACTACTTCATCAGCACCACAAGTTATAGAAGAAGAGATGGCAGGGCATGGAGAACAGGACCCACCGCCACCACCACCACCACCACCACCACCACCTAGAGCACCATGTGCTAACAGTCCGAGAAGAGAGCAGCCCAGTTTGCACGAAATGAGAACAATGCAAGAAATTCTGAAATGAAGACTGGCATTCTTCAGCTACTTTATGCTAGTCCCTTTGCAGGACTTGATCATGAGGACCCATATACACACTTGACAAAGTTTTATGAAATTGCTGGAGCAGTCGAAGCCCCTGAAAGAGAGGAAGAGCAGGTGTTTAAGAGATTATTCCCTCACTCCTTGATCGGCAAAGCAAAGGATTGGTATCTAGACCAACCCACTCAAACCATGACAAATTGGAATGAGTTAGAAGAAAAGTTTCTTGATAGGTTCTTCCCTCAGTCACGGTTACTTGAAGCAAAAACAGCAATTTCAGTGTTCTCTCAAGGCGTGAATGAAACTCTTAATGAGGCATGGGAAAGGTATAAGTCAATGTTGAGAAAGTGTCCTAGTCATGGATTTGATGAACTTACTCAGATTCACATTTTTCGTAATGGCTTACAACCACAACCTAAGCTTCTGCTAGATGCTACAGCTGGAGGTTCCTTGATGGCTAAGACAGCAGAGGAGGCAATAGAGATAATTGAGAAAATGGCCAGAAATGATCATCAGGTGCAACATAACCGAGGAGTTGTTCAAAAGAAACCGGGGCTTATTGAATTAGGAACCAATGATGCTATTCTTGCTCAGAACAAGCTTCTTTCTCAACAAGTGGAGGAGCTTACAAAACAAATGGCAAGGTTACCTCAACAACTCAAGGAATTACATGATCCTAACAAGAACAAACAAGTTGCTTCGTGTGAGCTTTGTAGTGGAGACCACCCTACCGGATATTGTCCACCGGTGAATGAAGTGAATTACATGGCGAATCAAAATCAAGGAGGCTATCAACAAAGACAAGCTCCTTACCAAAACCAAGGTGGATACCAACAAAGGCCTAATGCACCACAATATAGCCAAGGGTGGAGACAAGATAATTATCAACAAAGACAAAGTCCTTATCAACAACAACCACCTTCTCAAGACAAGCCTTCAAAGTTGGAGGAGACTCTAAATCAATTCTTGCAAGCATCAATGGCGAATCAAAAGAGTAATGAAGCGGCAATAAAGAATTTAGAGACTCAAGTCGACCAACTTGCGAAACAACTCGCCGAGAAGCAAACCGGACCATCATTCACGGCAAACACTCAAACCAATCCTAAGGAGCATTGCAAAGCGGTTGTAACTAGGAGTGGGAGGGTGCTTGAAAGTGAAGTGGAGAAGGAGGTTGAGGAGGAGGAAGTTAGGATAGAAAAGGAGAAAGAGGTAGAAAGTGAAGTAGAACCAAAGAAAAATGAGGGAGTCTTAGTTGAAAATGAGAGTGAAGAAAAAAGTGAGGAAGAAAAAGAAAAAAATAGAGAGAAAAAGAGAAAGATTAAAGAAGGGAAGGAGAAAGTTATGAGTCCTCCCGTTCGTAATTTACCTTACCCTCGTGCTCCCTCGAAGAAAGATAATGAGAGGCAATATGCTCGTTTTCTTGACATATTTAGGCAATTGCAAATTAATATTCCTTTTGGTGAAGCTTTAGAGCAAATGCCAAAATATGCCAAGTTTATGAAGGACATCCTCACAAAGAAAAGAAGTTACACTGAGCCCGAAACGGTTGTCCTAGATGCTAAATGTAGTGCCATCATTCAAAGTACTTTACCAAGGAAGGAAAGAGATCCGGGAAGAGTTACTTTGCCGGTTACTATTGGTGACATTCATATTGGAAGAGGCTTGGTTGACACGGGTTCAAGTATCAATTTGATTCCTTTATCCATGGTCAAGAGGTTAGGCATTGTTGATATGAAAAATACAAGAATGACACTTCAATTAGCCGATAAGTCTACAAATATGCCTTTTGGGATAGCGGAAGATTTGCTTGTGAAAGTTGACAAGTTCTTCTTTCTGGTTGATTTTGTTGTCATTGATATGGAGGAAGATGTTGATACCCCATTGATTCTAGGAAGACCTTTTATGAAGACGGCAAGAATGATGATAGACATTGATGATGGTTTGATGAAATTGAGGTTCCAAGATGAGGAAGTGTGTTTTGATCTCTCGGTAGCAATGAAACATCCAAATGATACAAGTGATTGTTTTAGAATTGATGCTATGGAGGAAGTTATCATGCAAGTTGAAAGTCGAGCTCATGTGTTCAATCCTCTTGAGAAAACATTAACCAAAGCTCTTGATGTTCTCAATGAAGAAGAAGAAAAAGAGATTGAAGAGTGTTTGAGAGATCTTGATGTTTTTGAAGAGATAAGTCCTTTTGAAGCAAAGATGGAGGAGTTGAAAGATGAGCTAAAGGTGGAGGAAACTAAGTTAGAATTGAAGATGTTACCACCCCATTTGAAATATGTTTTTCTTGAAGAAGGTGGTAAGAAGCCGGTGATCATTAGTGGTTCATTGTCAAAGAAGGAGGAAGAGAAATTAATTCATGTGTTGAAAGCTAACAAGGAGGCGATAGGATGGGTTCTTTCCGATCTAAAAGGAATTAGTCCGGCCTATTGTATGCATAAAATTATGATGGAGGAGGATTTTAAACCGGTAGCTCAACCTCAACGCCGGTTGAATCCTACAATGAAAGAAGTTGTAAGAAAGGAAGTGGTGAAACTATTGGAAGCCGGAATGATTTATCCTATTTCCAATAGTGCATGGGTGAGTCCAGTCCAAGTGGTACCAAAGAAAGGAGGAATGACCGTGATCACAAATGAAAAGAATGAGTTGATTTCGACAAGGACCGTGACGGGTTGGAGGATGTGTATTGATTACCGAAAGCTTAACCAAGCTACTAGGAAAGATCACTTCCCTTTACCTTTTATGGACCAAATGTTGGAAAGGTTATCGGGTCAAGAGTTCTATTGTTTCTTGGACGGCTATTCCGGATACAACCAAATTTCGGTCAATCCGGAAGATCAAGAGAAAACGGCGTTCACTTGTCTCTTTGGAATTTTTGCTTATATGCGAATGCCGTTTGGATTGTGTAATGCACCGGCCACTTTCCAAAGATGTATGCAAGCTATCTTTTCGGACTTCATAGAAAAGACAATGGAAGTTTTCATGGATGACTTCTCCGTTTTTGGAGCTTCATTTGATCTTTGTTTGAAGAATTTGGATGCCGTGTTGAAAAGATGTGTTGAAACCAACTTGGTCCTCAATTGGGAAAAATGCAATTTCATGGTTACCGAAGGCATAGTTCTTGGTCACAAAGTCTCTTCCAAAGGAATTGAAGTCGACCGAGCAAAAGTGGAGGTTATTGAGAAGTTGCCACCGCCAACAAATGTCAAAGGGATTCGAAGCTTCTTAGGCCATGCGGGATTCTATAGAAGATTTATCAAGGACTTCTCAAAGATTGCAAAGCCTTTGAGCAACTTGCTCAACAAAGATAAGTCTTTTGTTTTTGATAATGCATGCCTTTTAGCTTTTAATGAATTGAAACAAAGATTGACTACCGCACCCATAATCATAGCGCCCGATTGGAAACTTGACTTTGAACTAATGTGTGACGCTAGTGATTATGCGGTAGGAGCGGTGTTGGGTCAAAGAAAAGGAAAAAATTTTCATGCTATACATTATGCTAGTAAGGTTCTTAATGAAGCACAAATTAATTATGCAACAACTGAAAAAGAACTACTAGCTATTGTATATGCATTAGAAAAATTTAGGTCCTATTTAATTGGTTCGAAAGTTGTTGTTTACACTGACCATGCAGCGATAAAGTATTTGCTTACCAAGCCGGATTCAAAACAAAGGCTCATCAGGTGGATATTGTTGCTACAAGAATTCCACTTAGAGATTAGAGACAAGAAAGGAGCGGAAAACTTGGTGGCGGATCATTTGTCAAGGTTGGTGAATGAAGAGGTAACAAACAAAGAAGAAGAGGTTTTGGAATCATTCCCGGATGAAAAGTTGTTCATGGTGGAAGAAAGGCCGTGGTTTGCTGACATGGCTAATCACAAGGCATCGGGTTGGATGCCGGAAGATTGGAGTAAAAGTGCAACAAAGAAGTTCCTTCATGATGCCAAATTCTATGTGTGGGATGATCCATACTTGTTCAAAATTGGTGTGGATGGTGTGTTAAGGAGATGTGTGACAAGGGAAGAAGCAATGAGAATCTTGTGGCATTGTCATAACTCACCTTATGGTGGACACTATGGTGGACAAAGAACGGCGGCAAAAGTTCTTCAATCCGGGTTCTATTGGCCTACGTTATTCAAAGATGCCTACTTGCATGCACAAAGTTGTGACAATTGTCAAAGAAGTGGTGGAGTGAGCAAAAGGAATGAAATGCCATTGACAAACATGTTAGAAGTGGAAGTGTTCGATTGTTGGGGAATAGACTTTGTAGGACCATTTCCTTCGTCTTTTGGTTGTGAGTATATTTTGGTTGCGGTTGATTATGTTTCAAAGTGGGTAGAAGCAATAGCATGTCCAAAGGCGGATGGAAAGACCGTAATCAAGTTCTTGAAGAAAAACATTTTTACAAGGTTTGGAACACCAAGGATTCTCATTAGTGATGGTGGCTCACATTTTTGCAACACACAACTTGAAAAAGTCTTACAACAATATGGTGTGAAGCACAAGGTAACAACGGCTTATCATCCACAAGCTAATGGTCAAGCCGAAGTTTCCAACCGAGAAATTAAAAGAATCTTGGAAAAAATTGTTTCTTCATCAAGAAAGGATTGGTCACAAAAGTTGGATGATGCTTTATGGGCTTACCGTACGGCATACAAGACACCGATTGGTTTTACTCCGTTTCAAATGGTTTACGGGAAGAGTTGTCATTTACCTGTGGAATTGGAGCATAAGGCATTTTGGGCCTTGAAGTTGCTTAACTTTGATCCTAAGGCAAGTGGTGAAATGAGAAGATTGCAATTGCTTGAAATGGAAGAATTGCGATTACAAGCCTATGAATCCAACAAAATCTACAAGGAGAAGGTGAAGGGGTATCATGATAAAAAGATTGTGGAGAAGGAGTTCAAAGAAGGCCAAATGGTTCTATTGTTTAATTCAAGATTGAAGTTGTTTCCGGGTAAATTAAAGTCGAAGTGGTCGGGTCCGTTTCGAATCAAGGAGGTAAAAGACTATGGAGTGGTTGTGCTTGAAAATCCGACAACAAATGAAAGTTGGACTGTGAATGGTCAAAGACTCAAGCCGTATCTTGGTGGTGAAGTCGATCGAAGTTCGGAAGTCGTTCCGATTTTTGATCCATAAAGCCGCCTCGGACCGTCGAGCTAACCGACGTTAAACAAAACGCTAGTTGGGAGGCACCCCAACATTGTAAGTATTTTATGTTTTGTGTGTGTTGTGAGTGTTAGGAAAGTCGGGAAAAATCGGGGCTTGGGGGACTGCTGAGAATTCTGCAGGAAAACAGCATTTTACTGATACCGCTAAGCGGCCGTCACGCCGCTAAGCGGCCAAACAAAAATGCAGAAAAAAAATAATGTGGGCCAAAGGGTCTGACCTGGCCCAGATCAAAAGAGAAACAAGTTATGAGGGGCTGAGCGGCCAGAAACCCTAGCCACCTCATTTCTCCCAAGTTTCAAGTCCCTCTTCTCCTAACCTAATCCTTGCCTCTATCATTGGAAGAAAGTTTACTTGTTCTAATCATTTCCATCAATTCCCTCTTCCATTGGTGTTTGCAAGGTAAATGTTGTGTTTAATTTCTTTGAAAAGTTTTGTAAATTGATAGTAATAGTAAAAAAATGTTCAGATGTGTTTATAGTCTAGATTTTAATGGTAGATTGTGATTAAGTTTTTGTTTTTGAAAAAGAATCCCATGAATTTGTATCAAGAACCCTAGTTTTTGTGAAATTTGATTAGTTTAGTAATTAGGATAATAGGTAATGTTTGTTATCATCACTTGTTGACATTCTGATACAGAGGGAGTGAAGAAAGTGTGTGAGTTAGCAAGTCATAACAGACTGCGTTTCTGCAGAATTTTTCTGAGAAATCGCAGGTCCGCTAAGCGGCGGATGCTGATGACAGAAAATTTTTTCTGTTTCTGGTGTGGTTCAGTCAACCTAAGTTGGGTCCAATGCAATCAAATGGCTCTGTTTACTTGCAATATTATGTGTTTAACAGTGTGGTGTGATTTTTTTGTTGTGATTTGCAGATGACTTCTCGCCAAAGTCGAAGCAAAAGAGGACGATTTCCAGGCTCTAGTTCTGGACAAGCTCTCGTTCCCGTAGCACCCCAATTTGACAGTGTAAGGTTTTTGAGTGCTGAGCACCAAGAGTGGTTTGGATGGTTGTGCGGAAGAAAAATTTTACCGGAGAAAATCTTTGACCTCAAGCCTAATGGGGAGTATAGGCAATTTGTGGAAAACATGCACAATCGTAGGTGGGATGTTCTTTTGCAGCCGAGTACTCGTATCAATGTGGATATTGTGAGGGAATTTTATGCGAATGCGATGCCAACGGAAGATACGAAGTATGTGCGCAAAACAGTTGTGAGGGGGAGAGTCATTTCATTCAACCGGGCTGCCATTAGTTCTTATCTTGGTGATCCAATAGCCCTTCCTGAAAATGGGTGTGAGTATGCAAGGATACATAGAGCAAGGCAGTGGAATATGGATGAAGTAGCAGAGACTCTTTCTTTTGAGAGTCGTGGTTTTTCTCTTAACCCATCTGGCATACCAGTGAAGATGGACCGAGGGAACATGAATCAGATGGCTCAACTCTACCTTACCTTGCTTCTGAACAACTTGAAGCCGAAGAGCCACAACAGTGATCTCACTTTAGCTAACTCCTGTTTGTTATTTGCTATGATGACAGGTATAGAGATTGACATTGCTCAGATTATTTCTGAGGAGATGCGAGAGGTGGCTTCTAGTGGGCACCCTTTAGGGAGTCAACCTGCTGGTCAACTTCCTTATCCTGCTATGATTATGGGATTGTGCAGGAGGGCTAGGGTGGAGATTCCAGATGAGGTTCAGATGGCTATTACTAGCAAGGTGGATGAGAGTTATGTTGCTCGGTTTTGTTCTCCACGGGGAAGGGGTCGTTTTCAACCACAACCTGAAGCAGTAGCTCCTCCTGCCGGCCAAGCAAGGTATAATCAGCAAATGGCTTGCAGGTATAGTTGGGATTATATGGATGCTTTGCGCAGGTCGGAGGCTACCATTCACGACTCTTTGCACCGCTTGTACCTGAAGATGAGCGATCCTTCCAGTGTGACATCTTTTACTACAAATGAGCAGTATGAGGCCATTTGTAACTATCCGGAGGATAGGCCATTCTTTAGGAACGGGGGAGGAGCTAATGAAGAAGAAGGTGATGAAGGAAATCACGAAGAAGAGGAGGATGGTGATGAGTGATGATACATACCTTTTTAGTGATGTTGTTATGTTTTATTGTGTTTGTTTACTAGTACTTTAATTTTGCGTTGAATAGTTAGTTGTTGGATTATTTTGTTACCATCCTTAGGGATGTGTTTTGTTTTGTTGTAATGAAGTAGCAAATGGTGCTACTAAGACATCTTTGAGGCATTTGCCATTGGCAATTTGTCTCTAATATATTATATCATATTAAGTGTGTGTTATATTTTGTGTTTTTGTTATAGTGTTAAGTTTGTGTAGTTATATAATATAGTTATAGTAAATATAATAAGTAGTGCTAGTAATATTATAATAGTACTAATAATATAATAGTAGTAATTATGTTTGAATATAATATTAGTAATTATAAGAAATTTTTTTGTTGTTTGTCCTTGTGATGAATAGAAAAAAAAACTCAAGCAAGCAAAGTCTCATCAAAGAGTGGTAACATCAAAGTTGGATGGTGATGATAATGCTCTTGATGCGGTGCATGCTAAGGTAACGATTTTCTTGCTTTGTAGATATTAGTGTGAATATGATTTAGGTGCTTTATACAAAAACTTGTCATCACTTTGCATTTGAAAGATTTTGTTCATATTTGAATCAAGTTAGGACATAACTACATAAGTGAGAGGACTTTCCATTGTGTACTAGAAACTTTTGTGTGTGCTAGCAATTGGTGTTAACTGGGACGATTCATGCTTAATCTGCTTTGTTTAAAGTGTTAGAACTTAGAAGTGATCGAGGCAATTTTTTTTGTGTAATACGAGAAAAACCACCTCCCAAAAGGCCACATGTGAGAGTGTGATCAATTGAAACCAATTTTGAGCCTTAAATTTTGATTTTGCCAAGTGAGTTGAATGAGAACCGACAAGCTAGTAAGTACTCCCTTATTGAGTTTGTTGAAGAAAAGCAAATAGAGAAAACTTTTGACTCACTTGGAAAATATTTTCTTTGGTAGACACTTAACCCAATTACACTTAAATCTTAAATGAAGAGCATAATTGTGTTGAATTGTTGAATTGTTCAAAGTTGGGGAGAGAGGAGTTTACTTGAGAAAAAGAAAGAAAGGAAATGGTGGTATAATAGAACAATGCATTCAAAAAGAAAAAGAATAATATGAAAAAGAAAAGAAAAAGTTCAATGAGATGTAAAATCAAAAGACAAAAGAAAGAATGCATTGTAGTGTTGTTAAGTCAAAAGGGAGAAATAAGAATGTTTGTGTAAATCGTGTGATTGAATAAATGCTCTTCATGCAATTGTCCCTTTTTGATTCATTGGCCATGTAGAAATGTCACTTGTTTGGAACCGAGCCAAGTTACAACCGAAAAAGCCCTCGTGATCTTTGTTTCTATCATTTTGGTTACTTAGTTAGATGAATGTATGAATTGTCTTGAATGGGCATAATTGCTAGGGAGAGTGATAAGTCCCTTGTGCTAACATGATTATAGCACTTTGTCCTTCATTTTTGAAGTTGATTGTAGGTGATTCAAGTTTGAACATCATTTTGATAAATGCAAGTGTGGTGAAGTGTTTGTATTTAGAACCTAGCTCATATTCATGTTTTGATCTTGTACAAGCAAGGGATGGTTATGGAGCATGCATGTAAGTCAAGTTTGAACCATTCTCTTTATGTTGCTAACCTTGTAAATACTATTTTGTTTGTGCTTGTTGAGTTGTTCTTGTTTGAGGACAAACAAAGGTCAAAGTTGGGGAAAGTTGTTAGAATCCAAAATGTGGATATTTGTTGATAAACTTTTGTGGTATTTTGATAACTTTTCTCATTACTTTTCTATTTAATTTCGGTTCGTAATCGTGTAAATAAATAAAATCGAGTTTAATAGTAAATATAGTATTTTTAAGCTTTTCTTATGTTTTTTGTAGGTTCTATGCATTTTGGGAAGTAATAGGAGGTAAGGATGCATTTTGGAGCAAGTTTGGAGGCTCAATGAAGAAGTTTGATTCAGCAAGGGCCGCTCAGCGGCCACTAAGCGCGCTTTCCAGGGGCAAAAGGAAAATTTGTGCTCAGCAAGTCCCGCTTAGCGGTCTCCAGCGTGGAAGCAGATATTTTTGGTGCTTCGTTTAGTGGCAGTCTGGGCGCTAAGCGGCGGTACTTTTTCAAGTGGCTACTTTTAGGCACTTAGAGATATTTTTGAGGGATCCTTATCTTGTTCTTTTCATTCTTACCAACCATACACTCTAGGGCAAGAGAAGAGGAGAGAAAAACTCATAAATCTTCAAGATTTCTCAAGCATTTTTCTTCATCATCTTTGAATTTCTATGCTAGGAGGTCTTGTGTTGATGTTTGTTGTTGAAGCTATGGATAGCTAAACTCCTCATGTGTCAAGATTAGAGGTAGTTAGCTTGTAGAGTATGTATTTAGCTTGATCTTTTGTATATGAACCTTGTTGGTGATTAATATATGGTGAATATCTTTGTATTCATGTTTATATGTTGTTTTGATACACTATTGAGAGATATGTTTCAAATCTTGACCAAAAGGGTATTCATCTATCAACAATCAAACTCTAGAGATAGATTTGTGAGTTGATAATCACTTGTATCAAACTTTAAAGGTTATTATGTCAACTGTCGGCATGAGAGATCATCTGACGGTTAATATAATAACAATCACGACACTGCTTTAGAGATAAACAGTATCGAGAGGATACGTGATTGTATTAATCATTGATATGTTCATATACATGATCATCAGAGTATATACAAAAGCAAGCTAACAAAAACTAATCTTGACACAGTTTTACCAAATCGTTTTTAAATCCTAAATTATTGTCGTTAATTTCTTTTCATGCTATTTATCTTTCATGACACTAAAAACATTCTGAATCTTAACTCAAAATACACTAAGCTGTAGAACGGCGATAATATCGCATCAATCCCTGAGGAGACGATACTAGAAATATTTATCCTATACTTTCTAACAAGGGGTACGTCACATGGTTCTATCGGGTGTCACATCCTCTGATGACAACCGACGCTCCCGGCGCTCCTAGGCCAGCAAACAAGGAGATCCTGGAGAACCAGCAGGCCGAGGATGACCATGTCATTGATCTCCTGCCGATATGCCAGCGGATAGAGATGCTTGGGCGGGACGCGTTGGAGCGAGGTATCATTGATCAGGGTGGTCCAGAGGCAGTCGCCGTGGTGGAGAGTAGACATGGCAATAAAATCCAGACCCACGGGTACCCACCCGAACTCGCCCCGAAGTTGACGGGGAAAACCTGCTTTGACTGGGTTTGGGTTCGGGTTTGGGTTTTCCCCGATTAGAAAACATGGGGATGGGTCGGATAATGGGGACACTAGTACCCACCCCGAACCCGCCCCGTTTATTTCAATATGTACATTATTATTTATATTTCATAATTTAATTATTAAATATGTGGCTAATGTTATCAATAATTTGATTTGTATTTATTATTTTAAATATTTGAAATATATGTATGAAATTTTTTGAGATTATTTTATTTTGTTATTTATAATGTAATTTGATTTTTGAAAAAGTAAATATTTTTATTAAAAAAATTGATTTTACGAAATACATGGTGGCAGGGCGAGGATACCCGAACCCGTTAAGGACGGGTTTGGGTTTTAATTCCCCATCCCCGTTTGGGTTTGGGGCGGGTAACGGGGATTGATTGGGGATTCGGGTATGGGTTTGGGGGAGATAAAAACCGTCCCCGACCCGCCCCTTTGCCATGCCTAGTGGAGAGGATGGTCGGTGATGCGGGCCGTGCGGCGACATATAGGAGGCAGAGGAGATTCCAGGGAGAGAGGGTTAGGCATACACAGTAGGGGTTCCATATTATTTTTCTTGTATTCGGCTTCTATTTCGCACACTATTACTATTTTATTCGGCTTGTATATATTATTCGGATTGTATTTATTAAATTAGTATTTTATGTTGATATGTCGTTTATTTTATTCGGCGTTTTCATTTAATTAAAAATACGGGACTGTTAAGAAAAACATAAAAAAACACAATTTCTGCATAATTCGAAAGTGCATTTCCGAAAACCCCCAAAATGTGAAAATGGTGTTTTCGGAAGTGCATCTCCGAAAACACCCCCCATTTGGTGTTTTCGGAAGTGCATTTCCGAAGTCTAGAAAAATATAAAAAAAAAAAAAATTCGGAGATACATCTCCGAAGCTGGGGCAACTTGCGATTTTCGCTGGGGGTCAATAAAAAAATTCTCTTTAAAAATTTCAAGTAAAAGACATAACACATCCAAACAATTGAGCCGCGTTGGCTTTGGTCCCATCTTTTAGTGTTATATAACGTCTTGGTTGTTTCAAAGCCCAATATGTTAACTAAAATGTGCTTTAATGACTCTACTTTTCCCTTTTGTTTCCTCGAAGATCATCTTTTGATATAATAAAATTAAGTATTTTTTTCCGGCGGATTCCAAAGTTTATTTTATAGATTTTGTGTTTGCAATCTTGTGTTCTGATTCGAGGTTTAATGCTTGTTAATCCTTAGTATTTTCCACTGCGTTCGGTGGCATTACAGGAGGTTTCTCCTGTTTCTTTTTGTAACTTGATCAGCCATGGGTGATCAAACGGTGACTAGAGCCGATCTTGAGGAAATTATTGCAGCTTTTACCGCGACTCTAACTAAATAGATGGAAAATTTAGCAAATCAGGTGAACAACACCAACAACAGCGGAAATCAACGAAGAGACAGGCGAGGAGGATAAGTTAGGGTTCTGCAGAGTGGAAACATTTATCGTGATGTTATTATATAAAATTTGAGTTCTGAAGAAGAAGAACCCTACGAGGAAGAGGTAGTTGATAGTAATCAACGTAACCATGATTATTGAGTGAAGGTTGATGTTCCATTAATGAGTTAAGATGATGGCAATTAGAATGAAGAGTAGTACTGCTACTGTCTGGTGGGATAAACTTGTTGTTTAGAGGTAGAGGCAAAGGAAGTGGTAAGACAAAACTTGGCGAAGAATGAAATAAAGTGTGTAATCTGATTGTGGATAATGGCAACACGGAGAATCTGGTGTTGCAGAAATTTGTAGATTATTTGAAGTTGTCCATAGAAACCCATGATAAGCCATACACCGTTGGTTAGGGAAGCAAGGGTTCCCAAGCTCGAGTAACACTAGCCTATAGATTTCCTATCACTATCAGAAAATATGACAAAGAAAAGGTACTTTGTGATGTTCTTGATATGGATGTTTGTTATTTTTTACTTGGTAGACCTTGACAGTTTGATAATGTGATGATGTTTACATGGGGCACACATAAAATTGCTATTGCTCCTATTTTGCACTTTTACAAGAATCCAACAGGAAAGAAGTCTAGTTTATTGGTGGGAAACATAGTGAAAAGGAGTCTGATGAGGTTGGTAAAAAATTGAATTATTCTGTGAAGTGGTGAGTAAACGGATGATGAATGTTGTAAAGGAAAAAACAAAATTTTCAAAAGAAGTGCTATCGATCCGAGAAAATTTCAAGGAATTGACCGCAGATGAGCTACCAAACGATTTCCCTCATATGCGAGATAAACACCAAAAACTTAAATCTTTTAATAATGGAGACGATGTGATGGTGTTTCTTCATAAAGAGAGGTTTCCAGTTGGTACTTACAGCAAGTTACCGCATCGCAAGTATTGCCAGTTAACAGTGACCTAAAAGATTAATGATAATGCTCATATAGTAGTTCTCTCGAATTTCATGAATATATCCAATACTTTTAAGCCACCCGAGTTTGTTTAAGGCCTAAAAATAGCATTTTAATATTTTCTGCAATTTTCTATTTTATTTCTTTTTGGATTAAAAGTCCATTAGGTTTTTTTTTTCTATTTTATTTCTGTTTTGGATTGAAAATCCATTAGGGTTTCTTTGCTTCTATATTTAAACAATTTACGTGTGAGTTAAATGTCATCTTTTAATATAATAAAATTCAACATTTTCTTTATCGGGTGGATTCTAGAGTTTATCTGACAGATTTTACGTTTGCAATCTTGTGTTCTCATTCAAAGTTTAGTACTTACTTTTTCCTAATGTTTCCGACTGCGTCAATAGACTTCTATTTTTACCTTGGCAACTATATCATCTCATGGAAAAGGAAAAAAAAAAACAACACATAGTTTCTTGTTCCTCATTTAAAGTAGAAAGTTGTGCCTTAGCAAATGCAACATATGAAGTTCATTGGCTGATCTACCTCCTTCAAGACCAAACCGGTTAACAACTAATTTAATAACTGCTGTGATATCCACATCCTTACCAGTCCAGTTTTCCAGGAAGCACAAAGCATGTCGAGATGGACTTCCACGTTATTCATGATAAAATACATGCTCAATAAACTCATCTCATGCCCATTCCCTCAACGCAACAGGTCGCAGACATATTCACAAAGGCTTTCCACCATGGACCTTTCTCTGTTTTGTTTAACAAACTTGGAATACAGTATACATTCCAGTGGGAGGGGGGTGTTATAACTAGTAGATTTTACTTGGGCCCTTTTTATCTCTAAGTTAGTTTTAGATATAACTAACAGGTCCGATTATTTTAGGCTAAAAATTATACAAAATGCTTTCTTCCTTTACAAACATAAAATGTGTGATGAGAATATAAAAAAAAAATAGAAAACAAATAATGAATACTAGTCAATTTAAAAAAGTTCTTTATAATAAAAAGAATTATGTAAAACTTTTAAATAACTTTATCAAGAATACAAATTGAGTGAGGGATAATTTTACTCGGATAATGCATATTGTCTCTACCTAACACCCACTTTGTTCCCAAATGATGATAATTAATGATTATTTATGCTATGAATAAGACATGCAATAAAACGAGAATATACTAAAATTTTGTGTTCATGTCACAAACTGCCACCACCGATGATTAATTAATCGATTATTTAAACAACTAACTACACAATTAAGCAAAGGCAAGCACTTGTCTGCACTATAGTAATGACATGAACATCCACCATTTATAGTAATTGGAAAGTTGTTTTTACTAGTTTTCAATCCTATCTATCTATGTATGACTTTTGTTCTTCAAATTAGTTTTCAGATAATGCCACAAAAAGGAAACAAGTTTTAATAAGTGCTTGTTGAATAATTGATATAATAGTAAAAGTCAGAACACATCCAAACAATAGAACCGCGTTGGCTTTGGTCCCATGTTATAGTGTTTTATAATGTCTTGGGTGTTTCCTCAACCAATCTGTTGCCTAAAACGTGCTTTAATGGAATGTGATATGATTCCACTTTCTACTTATGTTTCCTCCAAGTCTATTCTCTCTATCTCTTTCAAAACAAGAAAGTTAAAAATTCCATTTTCTACCCCAATGCTAATTCCACTTCCAAGAATTTGGTAGCTTGCTTTATGAGTCTTTGACTTACCTCAAGAAATTGACACATTAGAAAGGAATTGGCTTATAAGTTGGTGGTTAAAAACAACACGAGAATAAATTAGGTATAGCATGACAATATTTATCAGATGCGTGGTAAGATTATACGAAGTAAGATTTGAAATGACAACATCAAAAAATGTTGGAATAACATTAATAATAAAAAAGATAGTAGAAAATAGGTTTATAGGTTTAAACATGTAAAGAAAAAAAAACATGTACATTATGCTCATAAGAAAGTAAGATCAATGGAGACTAATCGAAGAACTAGAGTTAGAAGAAAATCTATAAAAACTATTAAAAAAAATTTAAGATATACAAACTGAGTAGAAACATAATATTTGATAAACTATTATGACATAATTTCATTTATGTAGTAGACTCCATTTATTAAAATTAGACTTGATTGAGATTTCATGTTTTCATTTATTTTATATGAAAATAACCTCATCCAATTTAGTAGTAAATTTTTAAGATTAAATTTAATATTGTGAAGAAAAATTAGTGCTCCAACCACATAAACCATGACAAGCATCTATTACTTTTTTTTTTTAATTAGTTTAATTCTAAATGTAGAGTTTTACTTCAAAACATGTAGGGAAAGTTGTGAGAGAATCCAATGTGTACTACTATGAATAATATATTTTATGAGAAAACTTTTATCTTAGTCAATGAAAATTCGAGGACAAATGGCATGAAATGCATTATTTTATTTTTTAAAAGTTAAATTTTATTCCTCGATTTTGTAGAAAATCGGCAGGAAATGTAGTTCAGGGTTTTAGCTTCAATTTCCAACTCCTCGATTTTATGTTTTATTTAGAATCAAAATTGCGACATTATTTTATAAATCATTTTATTCCTCGATTTTCGGAAAAACTAACATGAAAAGTCGATTAATATTTTATTTAATTAAATTGAATGTAGTTTTTATCTCGATTACGTTCTCTCGATTTTTCTAAAAAAACCGAAATGTAAAATCTAAACAATGTTTTATCCAGTCATCATAATGTTAAATTTCATTCACTTTTTGCGCCCTAGCGAACGAAACATTCTTCTCCACCTAAATGCAGCGCGACGGGGGAACATAGTGAGCTCAAAGGAGATGGGGTGTGTTTTTGGTTTTGGTGGAAACGCGTCGTGTTCTAGAGAAATGTAATGTGTTTCTCCTAACACTTATGAAAGATAATTTTCATCTTAGAACTTAGAAGTCTATTTTATAGTAATTCGCCTTGTAATATCTTGTAACAACTTTATAGTTATAATGGATCACAGAGTTGCTCTCTCCCCTATAGTATATTGTTTTGATCAAAATGGGTAAACTAATTATAAATGTGTACTTCTTTAATTCTTGTTGTTGTTGTGATTTGCACTATTCGACATATTTAATTTTGTTTGAGACTATTTATTTTGGTTGTTGCTACATTGTTCTATGTAATACTAGATCGCTTACATAAAATCCTTAGTAGTATAACCTTTTAATTATACATGGTTACCATTCTTTATTTGATTGTCACTTTTCTCACTACCATTAAGTCACAACACTTTCTGATGAGGTCGAGATGTTTGCATAGTTGTTTTTCATTTTAATCCCTAGTGTGAAGATGCATATCCTACACCTAAGTTCTCCTAACATAAATCACAACCTCAGTCACATACGTGAGGTGAAAAAGAGTCCGCTTGTTGAAGAATGCGAAGTTGTCTAAAAATAATTCATAAATCTTCACTATCTTGTAAGAGTCAACCCTCATGTGCTCTTCCCTGAACTGTTGGATATAATCTTGTTGACTTCTAACAACTCCTTATATTATACGGATTTATTTATCCTACCAAGAAAATCAATGAAATTCATGTGTTCCACATTCCCAATGTTCTCAGAAAACCTAGTTCCTTTTTTTTAGCCCTTGGTGTAAAAGTATCTCTTTAATCTATCATTTGTGTCCTTCCTAAAGAGGGTCTCCTTATTTAATATGTCAATATAACTTTGCAACCGTATCAGAGATCACACCACAAGTTGAAGATTCCTCATCACCTACTTCAACTATTTATTATTCCAATAGGTAATAGGTATGTTCCTTACAATTTTGTTGGGAAAACTAATCTTATTTCTTACGAGCGACGCCAATGATCAGGCTAACCTTAAGACCAAGGGTTCAAACACTCAAATGATCGTTAGTAAAGGTCGTGAGTGAGATTTAGGATTCAAAATATTGAGTACCTTAGCTTAAACCCTGTGTCAGGCTTTATAGAAAAGGCTTAGGATTTAAACATCCTAAAACCTTCTCTCAAACAATTGTCTACTTAGATAGATGTCCAAAAATTTCCTTTAGATTTTCTCACCTGATCGTTTATATAATCTAATGGACTCTAATCCATTTTACCTCTGAGTTATCATTCTCTTGTTGGTTTAAGTGCTTATGACTTGAGTGACCTAATCCGAATAAGATAATTTATATTTAAACCACCTTAAATTATTGTAGTAATGTAACTATCATATCATAAACTGTCAACTTGGTATTATGCAAGTTGTAGATAGTTAAGTATTTTAAACATTTGGTCCTAGATTTAATTGAGATAGGCTATTTTTTTTCAAATTGATAAGTTAGTTCCAACTTTTAGCATGAGGATACCTTACTTTATAAATTTTGAAATATAAAAACATAACAAGAAGTTTGTTGAAAGCTCAGAAAGTTTAAAGTTTGGCTTAATACCCTTTTTGGTCCCGTAACTATGCCTCTGGGTCCATTTTGGTCCTCTTTCTTTTAAAAGTTTCAAATTGGTCCCATACGTTGTTTAACAGAAACAAGTTGGTAATTTCTGTCAAATAATGTCTAACGGCGTTAAAATTGATTACGTGGAAAGAGCCGTTGCATAGTGGAATGTCTAGTCAGCACTATCTTCTTCTTCATTGCTTGCTGAAGGTTGTTCATATTTTTCCCCAAATTCAACCCTAGATGAAATTGGTTCCCAAGATCCCAAATTGAAACCTAAATTGTTAGTAATCATGAGTTCTATGCGTCGCTCATCATCAACAAATAGAAACCTAAGTGAGTCATCTTCTTTCAGCACATCTAATCTTCCATGGAAGCCTCTATGTCGCTGTGGAGACAACGCGGCTCTTCGCAAGGCACGAACTGTCAAGAACTATGGAAAGCTATTTTGGGGTTGTCAACATTTTAAGGTAAGGATTAGTTTCAGTTGTGATAAGTTTATTGCTGTTGTAATGTTAGTCTAATGCATCCCAATTTTCGTTCTCAACATGTACAGGGTCACAGTAATCCTGGTTGTGGATTTTTTCAATGGTTCTATGAAGAATGTAAAGGTGAAATTGAGCAAACCTTGATGAATGATCAATGGAAGTTTGAAGTTCTTAGTGAAGAGATGGAAGAAGCCAAAAAACAGGTTGAAATATTGAGGCTTAATATTATGGAATTAGAGGATACTTTGAAGATCAACATTAGGTGGAAGAAGATTTGGAAGTTTATGTTTTTTTGTGTGTTATTTGTCTTAGCAGTCAAAATGTTGTAAGAGATCTCAAGTTGTTGTGACAGTGGGATGTCTCAAGTTGTTTTAAGTCCATCTACTATTTTGTATTAGGTTTATGCTCTATTTTGTGACATTGGGAGACCATAAACTGTTGGTCTATTTTGTTTTAGTAATCAATATGCTGTAAGTCCATCTTCTATTTAATGATATGGAATATCCAAGTTGTCTTCTTTATTTTAGTGTTTAAGTTTGATAAACAATTTGTTACACATTGCTTTAAGTCCATCTAATATTTTAATGAGAGAAATTGTTAACATAACAAAAATTTGTTACATACTAAAACACAACTTGTTACATACTAAAACACAACTTGTTAGATACCAAAACACAACCTTTGTTCAAATTTGTTACAAACCAAAATATAACCCTTGTTCAAACCTTTGGTACACACCAAAATACAACCTTTGTTCAAACACAGCTTGTTACTGAAACCAAAACACAAGTCTAAACTTTGTTCAAAACAACAATTATAAACTAAATAGTCTTAAAACAGAAAGGTACATAAATCTAAAAAAAGGACTTCTTTGTGTTGTTCCTTTTTGTTGGAGTGGTCCTCCTAGTTGTAGGTCCAACTGCATTTTGTGACGCATTCAATCTTGTGGTTGGTCCCTTCGAAGCAGAATGTATTGTAACAGATGATTGTCTTGGCTTCTTGTAAGGCAACTTCTGTGGCCTTGTAACAGCAGCCTTTGTAGGTGTTGCTCGTGCCCTTTGCTGACTTGTAGTAGCTTGTGAAGGTGTTGGTTGAGTGGTTTTTGCTGGTGCCCTTGGCTGAGTTGCAGTAGGTTGGGGATGTGTTGGCTTAGTGGTTTTTGCTGATGCCCTTGTCTGAGTTGCAGTAGGTGTTTGCTGAGTTGTTGTTGTCTGAGTTGCAGTAGGTGGTTGCTGAGTTGTTGTTGTCTGAGTTGCAGTAGGTGGTTGCTGAGTTGTTGCTGTCTGAGTTGCAGTAGGTGGTTGCTGAGTTGTTGTTGTCTGAGTTGCAGTAACTTGTGAAGGTGTTTGATGAGTTGCAGTGGCTTGTGTATCTTGTGGTGGTTGTGTCCTCTTACAAGTGGACTTATTGTGTCCAATCTGTCTGCACCTGGTGCACCTAAGGACCATACCTGTTTTTCTTATTTTTCTGTCTGTTCCATCAATCTCACCCTGCTCACGGTTCCTCCTCTTCTTTGGTCTTCCTGGCATCTTTTTGAATTTTGGTGGCTGCACATCTGGATACTCTGTTCTGACCCATAAATTTGTCCCATTAACAGGATATATGATAGGTTCATACACGGATATATACCTTGCCTTCTTATAGATATCTGGGATGTAATCATCAACATTAATGTTTCTACTCTTCATTGCAGCCAGAGCATGAACACAAGGTAGACCTGTCAGTTGCAATTTTCTGCATGAACAACCATGCTCCTTTAGGTTGACCCCAAAAATGTCACCTTGGTGCTCAATGTGTCTGACTTCAAATATAAACTCAGATGACATCCTACAAGTCATAAAAACAAGTCAAAACTACAAGACAAAACTACAAAACAAGTCAAGTTAAATAACTTTTATACCTTACAATCCAAGAATTTGTGTAACAACTTGCTTTTTCCACTTTCTTCTTGATGTTTGGCAGAACATCCCCATCACTCAGTAAAGAGAATTTCAACCTGTTTGTAGCCCACTTTTCCATAATATATCCCCTTATTTCTTCTAGCATTGTCACTAGTGGCTTTGCTCTTGAGTCTACAATCACACTATTGAAAGCCTCTGACATATTATTCAACACAGCATCACACTTTGAAGTTGTCCTAAAGAATGACTTGCTCCAAAATCTTGGTGGAGTCTGCATCATGTGCTTATATGCATCTTCATGTATCTGTCTCATCCCTCTCATCTCCCTCTCCCATGCTTGTGGGTAAGTAGCCCTTGCAGCCTTCCAAATTATCTCCTTCAGCATTTTTCCTGGATACTTCTTTCTGAAATTATTGTATAGGTGTCTCACACAAAATCTTTGCTCAACACCTGGTAGTAATTCATCCATTGCAGGAAGAAGACCCTGCAAAATTTAAAGAAAATGCAAGATTAAACCATAACTGAAAATGCTAAATTATCATAACTGAATTTTAGAAATTAATCAAAGTGGTACCTTTTGCTGATCAGAAATGAATGTATATGTTCTACATTCTTCCCTTCCACCAAGATCATCAATTAGAAGTTCTAAGAACCAAGACCAACTATCCTTAGTCTCCCCTTCCACCACAGCAAAAGCAATAGGTAACATTTGGTCATTGGGATCTGTACCTATGGCTGCCAAAATCTGACCTCCACAAAGTCCCTTTAAGAAGCATCCATCTAGACCAATAATAGGTCTACATAACTTGAAACTTTTTTTGCAAGCAGCATAGCAAATATATAACCTTTTGAAATAAGGCCTTCTGTCCTCAGCTTGTTCTTGTACAGGTGTCACATTTAACTTCACAGTTGAACCAGGATTTGTCTTTAGAATTTCATGACAATAATCATATATCCTTGTATAATCTCCTAAAAATGAGCCATCAACCATATCCCTAGCTGCAAATCTGGCCCTAATTGCCTTTGTCTTATTAACCCCCACATTCCATTTCCTCAGAGCCTTCTCCTTTATATCCTTTAGCTTCAACTTAGGATTATTTTTCAATGAGTTTTGCAACCTCTTGCTAAGCCATTTTGTACTCATCATCTTCACATTGTATTCCCTAGAACAACTGTGTACATCAACTAATTTCCTAAGTTGCCAAGTCTCCTCATTAGGCAGCTTTCCACAATAAGCTTCCCACTGACAGCCTTCCTTACACACAACCCTCACCCTCTGTTTGTCATTTTTCACAAACTTAAGAGCCCTACCACATTGGACAGAATAGGTTTGAATTGCTTCCTTAAATTCACCTTTTGAGTTAAAATAAGTTCCCAACTCCCATTTATATTTAGACATATCTTTCATTAACTTAAAAATGGGATACTTCTTCTTTCTTGGTGCATCACTCTCCTCACTATCACATCCACTATCTAACTCCTCACTATCACATAAACTTCCATTGTCTTCTTCTTCCCATTTCTTTTTCTTACTTTTACTTGCTCCTTCATGGTTTCCATCATATTCAACAAGATTGTCTAAATCTTCATCTGAATAATCCTCACTCATATCAGAATCACTAAATGCCAAAGCACTGTCATAATTGTAACTCTCATCCTCACTGTCATCAGAGCTTATAGTATCTACTCCATTCGGACCCTCAGTGTTCACATCATCCAGACCCTCAGAGTTCACATCATCCAGACCCTCAGTGTTCACATCATTCAAACCCTCATTGTTCACATCATTCAGACCCTCAGAGTTCACATCATCCAGACCCTCAGTGTTCACATCATTCAGACCCTCATTGTTCACATCATTCAGACCCTCATTGTTCACATCATTCAGACCCTCATTGTTCACATCATTCAGACCCTCATTGTTCACATCATTCAGACCCTCATTGTTCACATCATTCAGACCCTCATTGTTCACATCATTCAGACCCTCATTGTTCACATCATTTAAGTCTTTTATGACATCTTCAAATAGATCATCAATGATGGATTCATCCAAAACACCTTCTTCACTCACATTTAAAGGGTCTACATCCATGGGTTCTTCCTCTACATTTAAAGGTTCTTCAATAAACTCTGGTTGGGATAAGACATGTTCTATGAAAATGTGAACTTCCAAATGTACCCTAAATAGGTCAACTACATCATTTGCACCCTTATCATCCTTAAGTGCAGACATCCCAAGTTGAGGGTCTTTGTAGTAGATAGTGGTTACCTCAGTGTAACCTAAATCTTTCAGAACACCAACCAATTCGAAGTATGACCACCTATCCACGTCTACATCTAACTGGATACATTTACCCCCCACATAATCAGTTTTTTCGGAATCCACAAAATGACCACTATGATGCAAAGTCAAGGTGATAATATCTTCCATTTCTACCTAACACAAGAAAACTAACATTACAAACAATAAAACACATTACACACAAGCAAGTATTCGTCTCAGACTACCAGATTTCAAAAGGGGCAAAAAAACCTAAAAACCTAATCACTTCAGAAAAACGCAACAAGGTAAACATACATTCATACAACACATTCATAGATACCAGAGACATGCAAACTGACCGTTTTTAGAAGTTAAGTCTTCGTCTTCTTCACAGCATTCTTCGTCTCCACTCTTCGTCTTCTCTCTTCGTCTTCTTCGTCTTCTCTCTTCGTCTGCTAGGGCTTTCTAACTGAGGCTCAGCATATGTCAATAAACCAAATAATGAAATAAACCAACTAATAAAATCCTAACTCTATTGACACCTAGGCAATGGTTTCATTACACCTCAGCAATAACTTAACATGTCAGCATGTTTTAAGTTAAAAAACTAACGTTTCTAACAGTCAGGACAAACGTGGCACCTTTTTAATAACGTATGGGACCAATTTGAAACTTTTAAAAGGAAGAGGACCAAAATGGACCCCAGAAGCATAGTTACGGGACCAAAAAGGGTATTAAGCCTTAAAGTTTTAACCATCATACTTTTTATCTCAATTAGTAATTAATTATTCTAAAGCACTTTTCCCACTAGTGGTAAGATATTAAACTGAATTATCTACATAAGGTGCTTCCTAGAAACATCCAAGTTAGTAGGGCCTACAATAGAATAGGCCTATAAATATGCTGCTCACAACCATTCACTTAACATACACCAATTAGAAGCTCCATTTCGAATATCAATATCACTATCACAATTCACAACAACAACAAAGAACAATGGCCAAAGCCAAAGTTTATCCTCAAGAACAAGAATCCATAACATCCTCAGAGTCTCATGTTCAGTGTCTCAGTAATAAAAGTGAAAGATATACAATATGGATGAAATCACTTGTTCTCCACTCTAACGGTTGCACTGTGTATGATTCAAATGGTAACATAGTTTATAGAGTTGATAACTATAATAGAAAAGGTAGAAGAAAAGTTAATCTCATGGATATACAAGGCAATGTTCTCTGCACCATCAGAAAGAGATTACTAGCTTATGGATGTTGGGAAGGCCACAAATATCTAAGCAGCCAAGAGGAGCAACCATGGTTTCATGTTAAAAGATGTCTCACAGGGAAAACTGCTTGTGAGATTAAAGTTGGATCGCAAAATTTGTGCATAGAAAGAATGAGTATTGGAAAATCATTTGGTTTTCGGATAGTGAACAAAAATGGAGAAATGATAGCAGAGGCAAAGCAAAAACAGTCTTCTGCAGGGATTGTTCTGAGTAATGATGTTCTAACTTTGGATTTGGAAGCTGGCACGGATCATTCCTTAATAATGGGCTTGATTACAGTATACGGATTGATATGTGACTTAATGTAAATATTTCATACGAGATACACGATTCTACTCGCTTACTGTGTAGTAAATTTTCTAGCTAAAAGCTTAATTTGTAATTAGTGTTTTTCTCAGTTTGTATAAAAAAGATCATGTGCAAAATCAGAGTGTTTTCATTTTTCCAGAAGCATCATCAGGATCTATAGTTGATGAGATATGAATATATATGTATTATGTACACATATTATTTACAGGGAAAAATAGACATAATTTATTGTGTATTTGATCTTTGTTATGTGTTAACATTTAGAAAATTGTGTTAAGATTGAGTTTCATGGTTGAATGGTTTCTTAAGATTGTTTGAAAGAAATAAAACTAAGGTTCCTGACTGAGTGCACATCTCTTTCATGAGTAAGACCTTTGTCACTTTGGGGGTATGTTTGAATAAGAAATCAGTTTAATCAAATAAAGTTAACAGAATGATCATGGTAAAATTTCAAAGTGTAATTTGAGACCAAATCTATAGTGATTTACCATCCAACTATGCAATTACATGTGAGTACTTTCTTAGTATCTATTGTTTAGCGAAAATGCATTTAGTTTAGGTTAACCTAATCAATTGTTCTAACGGATACACTTTAGTGATTTCGATGTAAAAATATTATTCTTGTTGGGAACTTTGAATTTCAATTCGGATCATCTCATTTCTTTTTATTTAATGTTCCACAGCAGAATTAGAGTTGGTAGATGGAAATGAAGTAGTGTTTCGCTACATCGGTCTAAAGATTTTAGTGCGGTGGAGAGGGAGTTGCCTTACAAAGTTATCATTTCAGCATCCAAATCAAAGAGAGAGTAAAAAGTGATATGAGAGTGAGAATGGATTTGAAAACCTAAGAATGACGAGATTTCCCATTACTATATTGGGAGCGGCTAAAATCACCCATGAAGAACGTGGTGTGCTATGCGGATAGCTCTTCGATTGGTATGGACGGTCGATGATGCATCAGAAGGTAGATTTGTCAACTTTTGGTGAGAGAACGAGTGAACACCTGTTTTTGCATTTACTTCCGTTTTGGATGATCCTTCGCTTTCACCTCTAGGCCTTTCGCCACAGCTTTATGGATGGCCTAGAAAAGTTTCCCCCCAAACTCTTGCGGGATAAGCATTTTGTTGTATTAGTTTCTAGGTTGATGTCAGCTGAGCTAAGTGAGAAGTCTTTAAAGGACATCGTTGCTGGTGTTGAAAACATATGCATTAAATTATTTTTGGCATTATATGATGTTTCTTAGAGAGTTTATTACATGTATAATGAACTTGTCAATAATGTTTTCCGTTTTGTCCTGGAGCACTTAAGTGTTTCGACCGATTTTTAAGGAAATCTGGATTGTAGGTGGATTACTTATCACATTCCAATGAAGGAATTTGTATGGTTTGTTGCAGTGGGATATGCATAAGATCTTTCTGACTTGCCCCTTTCCTTTTTTTGTCGTTTATGGAATTTCAGGAAACTCTTCTTCTTCTTCACTTGTAGCTTTCTTCCTTGTTGTTAAACTTTCTACGCAAGTCTTCCTTTCAAGTTTGTTTGTATTATCTCTCCAACACGTGCATCTTCACCCTTGCTCCTTTCTTAGGTAATACTCGAGCTTCTTCTTTCCTCCTCTGTCATTTTCGTTCGCTAGAGTTTCTGATATTTATTTCTTATCTTCAATTAATTTTCTCACCTTGGGCATATTTTGACAATAAGTGTTAGAGTAGCATTTGGACTCGCTTTAAGTTCCCTTTTGACCTTATTATTCCTTCTAACGGAGTCCACACTATGGAGGTAGCACCAACAATTAGAAGGAAGACAAAGGGGTATAGATTAGTTCGATCAAGAGAAGTTGGATACTTCTTATGTCTTATCTAGCTAGGACAATTTGGACCATGTTTTAATGAAGTGGGATCCTCGTTAGATTAGGGGTGTTCCCTCTAAATGATGATAATAGGATATGTGATAAATTTGATGGATGTGACATTCCTTTTCTATAGCGCCTATATTCTTTAATTAGGTCTTGTCTTCCTTTTAAATATTTTGAGGCTGGCATCTTAAACCACTTGAAAATTGCTCCTTCTTAATTGCACCTAGTGAGCTGGGTGTACCTCAAGGTCTTCTAACATTGGTGTGAATACGAGAAAAGTGTGTCAACCTCAGGCTCTTCTTCCACCTCTTCAAGGATCAATGTAGTTCAGCTTAACACGTGGGGGACCAAGGCTTGATTTCTCTAAGGTAAGGTGCCAGGTGTTTCGAGTCTTACTTGGAAAGCGTGAGAAATTTTACGAACCGACACTTCCTGATCACTATACTTAATGAAGGAACTCATAGAAAGGATTGCAAAAAAGATGTTGGGACACCATATACGTATGAAGACATATTTTCCAATTTATGGAGCTATAGTCATTTCTTGGGCGAGTTTGGGTCATATGTTTATGGGGAGGTCCCCATACGCCAAAGGCGATTTGGGCATCTATTTTCTAAGAATATTATTCCTACTTTACAAATAAGATTATTCCTAGTTTTCATATCTGGTATATTATACTCGTCAGGCATTTGCCAACTTGGCTTTTAATGTTACTGGGCGAGGATAATTTTTTATGCCAAACCGTCTCCGAGAGGAAGGGAATGCACTTCAAGGACGTGTAAAATCTCTTACCATCAAAAGAGGTCAGTATCTAGAAGAACTTTGTGGGTCTCTCCCTTATTTTTGGAAATGGAAGAAAACATGGATTCTTTTGGCTATCTCGTAACTTTGGTTGACCGATTGAAGTCACTTGTGTAGGAAGTAATAAGGAAGAATGAAGCATTGTCCTCTGTTCAAGAGTCATTGTTGACGGATGAGGCTGTTCTACCTCAATTTTACACTTTGATTGCCAACAACACACAACATTCACATCATTCAACAAACACCCAATTCATCCAAACACACAACAAAATCACATCATTACACATCAATTACACAAAACATAGAGAAAAGAATAACAACCCTAGAGAGATTAGAACACCCACCCACATGGTATTATGCAATCCCTTATATAAGAGGAAGTCTCACTCTTACCTTAGATGATGAACTCCGAGCTTTTCTAATGGGGATTCTTCTTCTCCTATCCCTAGCTTCCTTCCTCTCTTCTCCTCTTTTTTAGTACTGCCAGTTCTCATTTCCCTCTAACCTTTTTCTTATTTTATTATAATATTCTTATTATAATTATAACCTATTCTAACTAAATATTTATTTAAACAATATTCCCCTAATACTATTTAAATAATTAAAATAATTCTAATTAATTATTAATACTAGTTATACTCCCACCATCCCCAATCTTTACATTATTTCTCAAACACCCCAAACACCTTAAATTCTATATTTCTAAGGCCATCACCTTACATCCAAGATTTTCCCAACACATCGAAAACACCGACCAACACATACCATCACACAATTCAGTTATGAAAACTAATTCAATAAAATCAGGGTGTTACAGAGGATGACAATGATGATGCATAGGTAATGCATCATAGAGCATCTGCATTAAGGTCATACCTCATGGACTTGGTTGATACGTCCATCTTTGTGGACAAAAGTTCCTATTACATTGATGTGATTTACCTTAGTTACTTCATTGACTTTTAGTGCATTCATGACTATAACTAGGGAGGCACTTGTTTGGTTTACCTGTACTCATAGTTATCTAAAGGTTGTCTTTGGAAGATCATACAAATGTCAGCTAGTTGCACGTTGTTTATGGTAATATATTTGCACTTTTAGTGTTAATGTATAATTTTCATAACACTTGTGTTACACCATTACTAATATTTTATCTGTACCATTTTTAGACATGGATCCTCCTACACTTTCCATGCATTTTCGGCTACTCATATGTTGATGACTACATTGAGGATTAGCCATGTGCTTTTGCATTTTTCTCGCTCAAAGGGAATTAGTTTAATGAGCCCTTCAGATTATTTCTAGACAAAATTGCAATGAATGGTATGCGCCTTTAGTCGTACGACGGTCACCGTGCGACGTGTCCATTAGATGACATATCTTCTACCCCGGATGATTTGCTTGTGGGCCACGCCCGAAGTATCCACATTTGTCTCAGCCATTCATGTGCCAGATCGGATATCTACAGGTTGTTTCAAGATATCCCTCTGTGTTTTCTCCTTCCATTATGGTCAGTAGAGATGTATATGTGATGTATGAGAATTTCTATAATTATCTGGTACCAGATGAAGCACGAAGTGTGGTAGCTCCTCGCTAACGGAGTAGTGCAATTAGCTACATCCAATGGTATTTTAGAGTGTCATGTCCATACATGACACTATATATTCACGGAGATTCACCTAAGTCAGCTCATCAGAAGACATTAGAGGGAGGAGCAGATTAGTGTAAATCATATCGTTGATGTGTTACCTAGAGTGACACTTCACCTCACCACTGAGGGTGAAAAAAAACAACCCCATAGAAATAAGCAATATGGAGGAGGTCCGAAAAGTTATTAAAAATAGACAATGTAGGGAGGAGTTAGAATAGAAAGAGAAAATAAAAACAACTTGACAATTTCTCTCACTCAAAAATATATATATTTAAAACCATATTTCCAAATGTGAATATATCATGTCAGTATAGTTGCGCCACCCTGGCATGCCACCTAACTCCATTATTCAATTATCTTCATAGGTCCATATCCACCTCTCCTCTCCAGCCAGGTCGATTTATGGGTCAGATATCTGTAGTTAGAGGTAAGCCACGAGAGGGAATCCTTTGTTCGAATAAAAACACAGATATTTGGATTTTACACCCTAACCACTAGACAAACTGTATAATCCTTTCTGCAATTTTGTATATACCAGAGGGGGTCCAATATATGCTTCAATCATCAATCCCTACATTTCATTTTCATGTTTTGAAACATTTCTAAAGGTCAATATTGGCCATAAAATTATCTGATCCTAAATGTGACAACTTATATGATCAAAATTTAAAATTATGTGAATAACAAACAACACTAGAATTCACACACAAAAATATGTAAATAAATGCAGAAAAAGAATGATCTAATACACAAAAAGTAATGTTCTCATTTGTATTATATCAACTAAAGGATAGTACAATAAAAGAATATTATTATATAACCTCAAAAAAAAAAAAAAACAAATCATCACCAGATCTAACTGGAATATTGTAGTGAGAGAGAGCACTATTGGTAACTAAGCAATACTTATAAACCTTACAAACTCTGTCAAACTGCTATGATAACTCTATAAAAGGAGTAGAAAAAAGGAATAAGATGTATATATAACTTGGCACACATTAAATTATTCATTTGAAAGTGTTTCGATGCTGCAACTATACAATAGCAGGAAGGAAATTTTAGTGCTTCCTAGCGTTCTTGAGGCTTCTTACTGTCATGACAAGCTTTTGTCTTTCACCTTCTACTTCTGCAAATTTGAGACTCATTTCTGAGTATCTTTCTTGTAACTCTTTTAGTTCAGTTCTCATTGAGATGTCTTTTTCTTTCAATGATGATAATTCAGTTAAAACATCACTGAGTCGGTTATCGCCGTTGTTACCCACTACTGGTATTTCTGCTTCTTTCTCGGACAAATGTGCGTGACTGTCGAGGTCAGAAAATAATCAAAATTGAAACAAATCAATAACTTCAATTGGTATTTAAAGTAAAGTATGTATTCTTAATGCCATAGGGAAAAGAAAAGGACGTGCAATGAGAGTAGAAAGCAACCAAACCTCTTGAGTGATGACACTACCGCGTCATTTTCATCCAAGGCGCATGAAGTATCATTTGTAGTAGTAAAACTCCTATCCGCGGCAACCTGTTTGATGCACATACCAATGTAAATTTATGTCATAATTCACTAACCAACAATTCAGTGATATAATCTTAACCAAGATACCAAGCAAGCCATGCATTATAATGTGAATTTCATGTAACCAAAAATACTATGAAACGTTGCTTAAGACAAATCATATGTGACGGGGAAAATGTTGACATTCTGTTTTTCCCATCATTCATCAAAGCACTATGATGAATATGCTAATTGAGTAATATGCTAAAAAAAAAAACATAACATTGGCATAAAGTTTAAGACATTAAGTGTCGCGATGTACAAAGTAGTATATACCTTGATGCTTTGATTGAGTTCCTCCACTTTGTCCTCCAGTTCCGCAATTTTGGATTGAAGCTCCCTTTCCTTCTCAAAAAGTGAAGATGCTGATTTTTTCAAGGCAATATCTTTTGACTTTATCTGGTCCTGCCATAAACGAATCATTTAATTAGCGAACGATCATTGATTAAAAGTAAATTAGTTCTATCCTTGGAAAAATGCAGTGGAATGAAAATAATGATTAGTAGATGAAAATATATAAAGAGGAATTAAATTTGATATCATGCGTTTTACTCAAAGGACCTGTCTGCTCAGAGCACTGAGATTCGTAAAAATTTACCTTGAGCGTTTGTATTTTCTCTTTCAGGTTTGTCATTTCTTTGGAGTTCTGAGAAATTAAAGTACTTTTTTCAGCTAATGCATCGTCCTTCTTTTTCAGTTCACCGTTAAGTTGGAATATTTGCTTTCTTAGTATTTCTTTCTCAGTCTCATCATCAATATGAGAACGTTCCAGGTCACTATATTGAGCTTTAAGTGCTTCTAACTCTGAATGCAAGAGTTTACCCACTTTCTCTTCTTCGTCTTTGAGATGCCTCGTCCTATTTAGCTCATCAAGTGACTGTTCTGCTTCCTTCTTCAACAGGGAAATTGTACTCACAAGCTCGTTTCTCTCTTCCTTTTGAGTATTTAAGAGGGTCTCATATTCCTCGAGTGATTTCTTCATAAGTTCCAAGTCAGAACTTGAGACTTCTTTTTGTTTTACTTGCTCAGATAAGCATGAGATTTCCACTGTAAGCTTTTCATTCTCAGCTTTTAGCAACTGGAAATCCCTGCCAACAAGTTCATCGTGCTTTTTCTGATTCTCAAGTTGCATGGACTTGTCATCAATTTCCAGCAACATCTGTTGCATCTGAACTGTCATGGTATCTATTTTGTCGGAAAGTTCATTCACTTTTACTTCATAATCAGCTTTGACTGACTGAAGCTCTTCTTTGACATTACGCAGCATTTCCTCCAGTAGTTTTTTCTGCACGCGAAGTTCACTTGCTTCCCTAAGCGCTCTCATGGTGGCCGTCTCATTTGCCTCAAATGTCGTGGCCATTTGCATTGATAGCTTTCTAAATTCGTCTTGAAGCCTCTCTGCAGTATTAGCATTTTTAAGTCTGGTGCATCGCAAAGCTTCCTCTGCTCGAATCGCTCTCTGCTCTTGCTCAACCTTGTCATGTGTCACTGAATCTAAATCAGATTCAAATCCTTGTGCTTGTTTCTCCAGTTCCTCCTCTAATATGTGAATTTGGTTCTCAAGAGACTTGATGGTTTCCAAAGAATTTGAGAATTCTTCCGACTGTTTCTTGAGTTGATTTTCCAGATTCTGGATATGCGTTTCAAATTCGTCTATGCCAGGAGGAGGAGAGCATTCATACTGTAATTTTAACTGTTCTTGCAGTTCGCTTTGTTCCAGCTTATATGCAATGTCATGGTTTTCCTGTTTCAAAATTTCATAGTCTAGTGCAAGCTGCTCCATCTGCATCTCTAACTCATCTTTGTCTCGCCTATACATCTCTATTTCACCGTAGAGATCCGTGATTTTTTTCTCGAGTAAGTGTGTCTCCTTGGGACTGTTCTGATTCTTAACAAGCTCGTCCAATTCCTTTTGTTCATCATCATCTGTTTCACAATTAGAGACGCTTCTCCCAAAACCATGCGAGTTTTTAGTCTGTTTGTAATTACTGGAAAGACTAAGTATTTCGCTATTTTTCTGCTCCAACATTGCATCGAGATCCTGAACAGCGAGAACTAGTTCAGCATTTGATTCCTGTGTCTTGTTTAACTGTAGTCTAAGATTTGCATTCATGTCCTTCTCGTGATTTAATTCTTGTCTGATTTCTTCAACAAGAGTATGAAGATCCCCGCTTTCCATTAGTGACCTGCTACTCACTTTGGCATCGTCCCTTCGTTTGCGAAAAGACTTGAAGTTTTCGCATTCTATCTTGAGTGTATCTCTTTCCTCTTTCAAGCTGATAACTTCCTTTGTAAGTTCCTGCCCTCTTTTACTTTCCTTTACGATTTGTTTCCGAAGAGTCTGAAGTTCCATGTCTGACACATCCACCTGCCTTGCCAAAACAGTAACCTCAGCCTTGAGCTTTTCATACTCTATATCGGATGCCTGATGGGATCTTTCCCTAGGAAGAGCATCGTGAGAGCCATGTATTGAACCTTCCGTACTGAGACCATGCTCTGACCCGCCTGAAGAATCTCGGAAGTGTGACGATCTCTGATGTACATCATACAATGATGATAAAGCATTTACCGCAGGCTTATGAGCCTCAGAAAAGTGGTTAGTAACTGAAGGAACACCGATTTTTGTGGGATGGATGCTGGTATTTCGTAGTCCAAGTTCTCGGGGAGTATCAAGTCCAAAGCTTCCGTCAGAACTCGACAATGTAACATCAGATCCACTAGATGTCCTACAATCAGCACTCAATCCAGCTCTTTCCGAGTTTCCATTGCCAGACACATCCTGTGAAATCTACAAAGAAAGACGAAATTTAGTAATTTCAAACATATATATCGAGTAAAAGTAAATTTACAATCATTCCTTGGCCCAATGAGTGAAACCTTACTTCAGAAGAATCACTTTTAGTCTGCGAAACTGCATCTCCATTGCTTAAATAAGTTCTTAAACTCTTATCATTAGGTTTCAATTTGGTATCCTCACACTCCTCTTCTTCTCTGCAAATGTTAATCAACAAGAACAAAATCCGTCATAAAAACCAGTCGAGCACAAGGCTAAATCCATACCCGTAAAATGAAAAAACTAACCAGAACAATCCTTATACCTTTTATCATTATTCTCTTGTAATCTCTGGATCGATACCTGCACATTACATCACGCAAAAAACTCAGAACCACTAAAAGCAATGTTGCACAAAATTGTCTTCTACTCAAATTCTTGAGTACTTTTCACAGAAAAAAATCATAAAATTGCCAAGATCAAACACTAACATGCAAGACAGCATCAGAATGAGAATTCTTGATAGGAAGAGCAACATTTGAAATCTTCGTAGCTTCTGCATAATCAGCAAAATCAACAGAAACATCTCCAAACGTACTAGCTTTCGATAAACCCTACACATAACACAAACCATATCACAATCACACCACATTCACACAACAAAACACAAAACCAACAAGTCAACAACAACAAAAACTCATATATACCGTAGAAATCACAAAATAATAAACTCTTTCACCGAATCTCCCATTCTTCGGGTCACGAATAAACTTAACAGTTTCATAAACCGGATTCTCCCATTTACAAACTCCATTGTTAATCACCGCTTTCTCTAATCTGGTAGTAGGTTTCCCAATATCTCCAGGCACTATAGAAAGTACCAAAGAATCAACCACACCAGATTGCACCACCTGAAATAAAAAAATATTACCAAATTAAAAATCTATAATACAGTTAGTTAGTTAGTTACATTTAGAAAGCATTAAAAGAGTTGAACAAGAATTAGAAATGAATTTAATGAAAGAATGTGAAGAAGTTAACACCACAACACAACACAACACAACACCTGAGTGACATGGAAGTGGAGTTTGAAAACGGCTTTGACCTTGTTTTTCTCACTCCTCCATCTAAACATTTTGGATGAATCAATGAGAGTGAGTGAGTTTGTTAGGAATGTAAGTGATCCGGAAACATAGGAATTGACGGTGGTTCCGGTGACCGGAAAAGAGAGTGTTCCGGTGATCCAGCGTTGAAGAGTGAAGAAGGTGTATTAGAGGAAGAGAGAGTGAGTAGATCTCATACATACAGCACGGCTTTTGTGTCTTGTTGTTTGTCTTACTGTCTTTTGCCTCTTGCTACAGTGTTTTTAAAATGGCCAACTAGAATTATAATATTCAATTCGAAGTTTCTGTGTATAAGGAATTGTTTTTTATTTAGGGTAAGTTTTTTTTAATTAATCTATCAAATTTTCCTATTTTATATTTTAAAAGTATTTTCTTTTTTTTTTACAGTATAGAAATAATATTAAAATAGTTTTAAAATTGAAAAGGAATAAAAGGATAGAGACAAAAATAATTGAAGGGAGTCGTTGGAACAGTAAGAATGGCTTGAATTAGAGAATTCAAATCTGAGTGAGTTACGTACACTAAGCTACCAATTTTGCTTCAATCAAAACAGAGACGTTTAAACAAACTTCAAGCGTAGGTATAAATATACATCTTCGGATTAATTTCTAGTACAAGTACAGAATAATTTATTTATTAGAGCCATTATTGAAACTTTTAGTGTGTACTTCTAGTTGTTCAATTTATTTATTTTCATTAAAGAAATTACCACGTGTATGTTTTAACACTCTCTTCTATTTAGTATTTACCAACAACTTCTATGGCAGTGGCACCCTTCCAAAATTGATTAATTTTCTTGTAATAAAATTGATTTTTAAAATTTTGGGTTGGTCATTTTAGTTATTTCATTTTAGTTTTTAGACAAATTGATCAATGATGTATTTATCTATTCCTAAGTCCTAACTAAAATGACCAGTATTTATCTATTCCTAACTAGTTTTCAGTTTTCGCGCACAAAAATCATGGTGATTATTTAAAGCATTGAGAATATAAGTTGAATAGCCATAAATATAACGACAAAATTTAGGTACAATTTTTTAGGTGTGGTTCTTACTATTTTCTAATGAAAATATGACAAATGTATAATTTTCTCTTACACGTATGCAAATTTTTCCTATTTTCACTCACTAAATGATATTTAAGTATATTTGTCATATTTTTATTGGAAAATAGTAAAAACCACACCTAAGGAATTGTACCTAAGTTTTGTCCTAAATATAATTATATGCTCTACAAATTAGTTAGCAATTTGAATCATGGATCTCTAAATTCTAATTTAATTGAAAGAAGTCATTATTATTATTGTTAAGTGGGATATCATCATTTAATTTCAAAGTCACATGTGCGAGAGTTTTTAGCAATTATTACCATTTCGTTTATAAAAAATGATTAGAAAAATATTTTTTTCATTAACAAGAGCGATTTAATGCAGACTAATTATTAGAGAGCATTAAGTTGTTATCTTGTTTTTGTCATAAATCTCAAGATAAAGATTTTGTTTATGAGTTAAATTAGGGGTGGCAAAACGCGTTCGATCTGTTGAACATGTCCGTTTTATCCACACTTTAGTGCGGGGCGGACAAAAGTTTAAACTCGCACCTTCTACTGTGACTGTCCCACCCTCTTCCTGCCCCCATTTTTTGTGGACTTTTGCAGGCATGTGCAGTTACATGAATTGTTGTATATTTAGACATAAAAGGTGCAGCATCAACAAGTTTGCATCGCCCTCATTTTTGGTGCGGAGCGAACCAAGGTTTTAGATTCGCACCCTCAAGTATATTCTCCCCCCTCTATTTTTTTGCGGGCTTTTACGGAGCAGGTCTAAACGGGACGAGCATGTTTGCCACCATAATTTAATTGAATGGTAGAGGTAAGTGATTTTTTCTTCTTTAATTGTTTGATGGTGCATTATCACATCAACATTTTCCACCTTAAGTAGGTTATCACATTTTTAATCCAATTGTATGAACCACGCTCAGTCCTCCAACAAGTCGAATTAGACATAGATATAAATGTAGAGAACTTTAAAAAAGCCTACAACACTAGAATGATCATCGCATTAAACTCACAACAAACGCAACACAATGTTTATTGGGACTTAGATATAATCTTCGACAAGTCGTTAGGAAGTCTAAAAGTCGTGACCAATGTTTATTGGGACTTTTAATGTGTGCAGACTAGGAGGTATGATAAAGAAATAAGTCAACGTTTAAAAAAATCTCATTCAAAATGGATACTCATATTTCATGGGTGTTATATCTTTAAGATAAAGATATGTCGTTAGGTTGACGAGTCTGTGTTGTATATAACTATCATTGGTCTCGATTATCTATCAATTTGTGAGTTTTGTGTATAAATATAATAGTTCTTCAATCAAGGCTAAGGGGCTAAAGGGTCTGATCATCGAGCATGCTCGTGGGTTCGGGCCCACGATGGGAGCCAATAATCTAACCTCAAGTTCATTTTACTTCGTCTACGAGGTATTGTATGCTTTAGGCTTTGTGAAAGACCTTCAGGTTTTATTAGTTGGAAAAGGCACATTGCTCTATTACCGAGTGTATGGTGTTGTATATAGACTATTCATGGTCTCAACTCCCATACAATTTTTATTTTTTTTGTATACTAGCCCCCTCCTCATCCCCCAAGTCAAGGCTAAAAGGATAAATGGTTTGATCCTCAATAATGCATATGGATTTGGGCTGCATAGTGGACATCAATTCCTTTATCTAAAGTCCACTGCACCGTGTCTGCGAGATATTGTATGTATGCTTTGATTTTTAATAAAGATTTTTATGGTTTCATCCTTCAAAGAAAAAGTCTTATTGGCTTGAAGAGTGTAAGAGTTGGATATAAATTACTTTTTATCTCAATTTTTAAACAATGTAAAACTTTTTTGTGTACCTAAACAAAACACAAATTCAATTTTTAAACAATGTAAAACTTTTTTGTGTACCTAAACAAAACACAAATTACATATTTTAAGAAATTTTTAGTGGGATTTAAAAATGTGGCGAACATGAATCTATCTTGTACATGTGATATCAGGGTCGGTCCTTTGAATTTGGGTGCCTTGGGCGAATCAAAAGAGTGGTACCCCTATAATTTTTTTAACAATAAATACATAAGGATAAAAGAAATAATTGAATAAAAACACATTTTCATTTGACATTATGCAAAAAGAATACAAGTATGGATCTTTGAATCAATGTTTATACTATATCAAAACATAATCCACTATAAAGAGAGTTATTCTTCTTCTCCTTCTTCTTTTTCTTCTTCTTCTTCTTAATTTAATTTTTTTCCTATAAAAAAAATTGACCAAACATTTAAAATTATTTAAATATCATCAATTTGGCTTCTTTTTTTTTTTTGCAAAATCATTAATAATTTGGTCATAATCAAGGTTTTTCAAAAAATTATTTTCAATTGAAATCAACACAAGACTATTTAATCTATCTTGTGACATTGTAGATCCTAAATAAGATTTTAATGATTTTAATTTAGAAAAACTTCTTCCTGCAGATGCAACTCTGATAGAAATAGTCAATATCATTCTATAAGTTATGCATGCATTAGGAAAATAATTAAAAATCTTTAAAGAACTAAATATCGTATAGCTTGATTTTGATTCAACGGTTAAATCTTCTCTAATAACTTTCAATTCTTCAAACAAAATTTCACCATCAAGATCAATAGCTTAATCCAAATTTGACACGGTCAGAAGATTTCTAACCTATCAAATAACATTATCAATAATATATATTAATATTCTCTATATCATTATTTTAATTTTAGTGCCTCAATTAAATTGTTTAGTTGTTAAAATTATAGATATATTAATTTATTTTATTTTAGAGGAATTAATTGATTTTATTCTACTATATAGGAAATTACATTCTTTTATAGGAATTAATTTATAGGATATAGGAATTAATTTATTTATAGGAAATTACATTCTTTTATTAATTTTGACTTTGTAGTGACCCTATAATTTTGTTAACCAGTATTTTAAAAAAAAATTCTAACAAATATTTTTATAATATAATTTTTTTTTAATATATATAGAGATAAAAAAAAAATTGGTGCCCCTAAAATTATGGGGCCCCGGGCTCCCGCCCTACGAGCCCATGCTCAGGGCCACCCCTGTGTGATATATTAAACTACTTCAGATTGAAAACTTCAAAATACAGCATTCTATAAATTATTTTTGTCAATTCTAAATATTTTGAGAGTTCATGACAATAATTTGACTTGTTAAAGGATTCCTTTTATGGGTATCATATTTATATTGGATACTTAAATTAAGGGACCCGCTAATGTATGTAGTTTTGTGTATTTTCTTTGCTTCTTACGTTGATATTGTACAAAACTAAACTACTGGCCCCACACATAATCACAAATGAGTAATCAAGATCTTTTAATAAGAAAAAGCATCCAAAAAATATTATATTTTTTAATTTTCAACACGCCTCAAAATATATTTATTTCTTATTGATGAAACGTATGAGAAAAAAATAATAATTAAGTAAAAATTATTATTTGTATTTTTTTAATCTATTGTTATTAAAATATCAAGTAATTAAGTAAAAAAATGAAATTCAACTCAAGCAGATTTTAGAAAAAAAAATATTCATGTGACACCAATAATTTTTTCCAATTTTATGTGTACTTGCGGTAAGTAAGTACAATAGAAGATATTTTCATTTTAAAAACAATCACTAATTTGTCATTTTGATATATTTTATGTGGTTTATTTTTTATTGTAATAGATGCCTACCCTCACTTAAAAATTGGTAAATTCTTAGGTACCCTCTTGTTTCAATGGGTACCAATACCCAAGTGAAGTGGGCCAATTAAAATGGGCCATTTGTCTTATTTAATTGACATTTTATTTAATAATTTTTAAAAAAAAATTAAAAAAGAAATTTATATTATTGCAGAAATAACTTTGGCTACTCGACAAAATATTAAGGTTTACACTTCCTATTTTGATCAAACTAATTTCGGTTAAAGTGTGGCAGCAGTGCCTTTCAATATCAGCATCAGGTATTCGGTGAATGCCCAAGAAGTTGTATGTTAAAGGTGTAGGTTTTTCATTTAATTGTTTTGGAGCCCAACTAAAAGTTTTCACAGCAGAGTGTAATTTTTGTTTCATCCGCAACTGGAACCGGTACTGCTGTTAAAAAGTGGCACAAATATGATTCAAGGAAAGAAACTATTATTAAAAAAATGAGACAGTAGGTTTTCATTACCTTTTGGGATTTGATGGTGTTTTGTATCCATACTGTTTTTATTTCTGTCACAAATTATTCATTATTATAGATAGATTTACTATAATTTTGAATTAATTTTACTGATCCTTTATTAATAATATCGGTGGATGAATATTATATAATTAAGTTTAATAGTTGGACTATTGAATATTTGAAGTAAATAAGTTACTCACCGAAATTTATTAAATTGATGAACGGATGAAAAAGGAGGAAGATGAAAGTCGGAAGAAGTAAATTTCCGGAAAAATGGAGATGAACGGCGGGAGGAAGAAGAAGGAAGAAATATTGGGTTTGTGAAAAGAAAACAAGCAAAAGAGAAGAAAAAAACGATAAAGTGAAGTTGATGGGTTAATGAAATGGTTTAATTATTATTAATATAATAATTTTTTATAAATAAATTTAATATTAATAATTTAAATTTAAATTGGATAAGTGAACCTATTAAAATTAGACATGTCATACAGGGTACCGGTACCCAATATAATATGATGGGTACTGGAGTGTTCACCGAAAAAATTAAATAGAAAACTAAGTAGTTGAAATCTAGTGGCTAATTATTTTCTTAAGAAAATAATGATGAAAATTAAATAATAAAAAAATAGAAACATGGAGAAACTCAACTACAGTGAACATATTCCCTCGTCATCTATCAATTCTCATGAATTATAAAAGTACATAATTTATAGTCTATCTTTCAATGTTTCTTATAATTTGAATTTAGTTGGCTTTAAAGTTGGTCATATGAAGAGAGTGAGGGGAGCTCAAGCGAGTCATAGGAAGGACACCATCATGCATACATTCTTAATAAATTTGACACTTTCATGTCAATTTTAAACATCATGATTATGTTGCAAGAAATAAATTTTTAAAAATTATTTCTCAACCTAATAAAAATAAATAAATATAGTTTTTACAAAATAATAATCATTGTTAGAAATTCACACATACAATTGTGAGTATAAGAGTTATCGAAAATCTTAAGAGATTAGGGGTTAGGTAAATGAATCGTCTCTCTTATAAATTTAATATTCTTCACATTTTATCCAGCTTCCGTCCTCCCACTAAACTGAATCATGACTCTGATATCATTGTTGGGGGAGTAACAAAATCATAAATAACAAGAAGTTTTCTTTCAAACAATTTAATTGTTGTGTGTTAGGAGTTGAGTTGGACTAGTATTTGCAAACAAAATAAATATAATTTTATTATCTGGTAAGACAAGGTGAGTGTCTAGTAATTGAGGGACAAAATCACAATTCTAAAAAAGTGAAGGGTACCATTCATGTCCCAAATCAATTCATGCCACAACTGCCAAACCTAACCACAGTCCACACATAATAAAATAGGGGTCCATCCATCACCTATTCCTATCACAATCTACTACAAATTTACCTTGATGAATACTGTAAACATCAAATCCCAAAAAGTTTGGATCTCTAGTGTTTACCTCTTCAGGCAAATTAAACAAGTCCATATGTTAGCATTTTCTTGACTAGACATAAACTATAATCTTGTTGAAAGCTATAGAATGTATGCCAATTATGGCAGCACCAGTTTTGATGTGTGTGTATGTCAATTGGCATCTATTCAATTAAAGACAAAGTGATTCCTTCATTAAATCAGTTTACTTTTAGGGTGTACAAATTGTTAAATTTGTGGAATCATACATAAACTTATTTTAAACTTACTTTTAATCTTTGATTTATTATTTAAATATTTTAATGACTTAGATGCAATACAACTTGATTTTTTAGCTTTATGGTTTGCCATAATGTCATTTAAAATTGGGTCATAAATTTTTTGTTATGTATTTATGTATTAAAAGGTATATTTAAATGCAAATAATAGATTAGTATTTTTTTCATCAACAAAATTGACTTCGCTTTTTTGTTAATTTAATATATTTCTTATTATTCGTAATAACTCTTTTTGTCGAAAATACAACACCATTTTTTATTTTAAGTATTTTATTTTATGTACTATGTTTTTAGTAGATTAAATCACAAGTTTTAGTTCACTTATGAGATTAAAGCTCGAAAAATATCCTATGAATAATTTGTGCAGAAAGTGTGTGTTCGTGCTTGAGTATTTGATGTTTGAATATTGGTGAATGAGATAGAAATTTTAATTAGAACAATGCAGAATTGTTTGAAGAAATGAAGTAAACAAAGAACACCATAAAAGTAAAATATAATGCTTTGATTAATGAATTAAAAAAGAGACGCAAATTCGTACATGTTTCCTCACAAAATATTTTTTCTGTGACTTGGATACTCAAGTTCTATAGAGAATATTGATAAAATTTGTGAACCTTGATTACATGAATGAAATCGACTTATATACTAAATACTTCAACAACAATCGGTAACGGTTACTTATCCATGACTCGACAGATATCTTAGCACGTGGGCTTCTTTCTGATTGGCTTCCTCGTGTCTTTAGTTCTTAATTGCCTCTCTCGAACACATGTTCAAGCCTTATAGTTGTTTCTGTCGATAATCAATTTTTTCCCGTCGAATATGCCAAATTACTACAAACCTTTTCGAGATTCTGAACAAGTTTTGAAGAGAGAGCGATCATAATCATGTGGATCTGTTCCTGAGACTCCTCCAAACCAGAATTAGTGAGTCTCTAGGTCATCTAATCTTTGGACTCAAGAACATACTAAGTCCCAAACACCTAATAGGCGAGTCAAACTCACTACCTTAGTCGAAATAATCAGTATGTCGAAAACTGTAAATTGGTCATCTTGTACTTAGTTATTTTTACACATTTCTCACACTTTCCTGTCGAGAATTGAAGTTTAAATTCTCAGGCTAACAATTATTCATAATATTTTATATGCTACTTGAAAGTGTGAGAAAAGTGTGAAATGATCAGTATGTCAAAAATATATAGTTTTCTTTAAACATCAAGGATATGTTACATGAAAATTTTCTATTCATAATCACTCACATTCTCCACGAAGACTATCAATGTGCAAATTGTTGGCTTAATTATTTAAGTAATCAGTTATGAGTTGACATAATCAATTATTAATAAATTATTGTCAATTATTATTAAATACTTATTATTGATGAATTGTATTATTGAGTTTTGCCTTTGAATGAACTGTGGTGATTTTAAAATTTTATTTAATCAGAGACATGATGCCACACTGATTATTGAATCAATGTGCGAGATAAGATGGTCTAAAATAATATATGAACGATTGAGAAAGTAATAAATAAAAGACAAAAAAAAATTTAAACTTAATTTGATGCAAATGTCACATATGCTTGGAGGTCAAAAGTCCAGTTGAAAAGAAATTCACTAATAATAAGTTATAGTTAATAGTATATACAATTTTATCTGAACTATACCTAATTCATAGCCTTTTCTAATATTATCCGTGAATTTTAACTCTTGATTCCTGTGAATCTAAGAGTCTCTCACTTCCAAGTGTTTGTAAGTCTTTAGTAATAAGATTGTAATAAACTTCACAACAACAAAAAACCACAACTCTGTCTCTAAAAGAATGGTAGAAAATAACATAGAACAAATTTGAACAACACCAATACACACTTTCTTTCTTAATTAGAAAAACATCCACTACATGTCCATGCGAGGAGATCAATTGGGCTAGAAGTTCTATTAGGATATATTTCAAAAAAAATTCATAACATATACAATCTTTAACAAAATAAATCAAGAAGATTATGGAACAAAGTAAATTTTTACAAAATACACATTTCCAAAATAAACCACATTGTCTAGAACAACTTTTTTTTGTTATTTTGTCCGGGTGAGACCATAATTTTTATCTTATTTAGCAATCATTTCATATTTCTTGTCATTAACAATAACATTTATGAACTTTATCATTGATTTTGTATGATTGTTAAACACCCGACACACCTCGCTATTAATGGAATAGCCAAGAAAATTTCTTCATTGCTCTTTGTATCAAATTTACTTCATTGTTCACGATTAATAAAAATATAGCATATATTGCAAAACACATGAAAATATTTCATGTTAGGCCTTCTCCCCCTCCATATTTCATAATAAGTGATAGTGGCACCCGGGTGAATTGTTACTCGATTGTGAATATGTTCGACAATATTCATTGCTTCAAACGAAAAATTATATGGAAGGTGTTTGGTGTGAATCATAACTCTCACAATTTCTTGTAAGGTATGATTCTTCCACTCAACAATACCGTTCTAATGAGGTGTGATGGGGACAGAGAATTCATGAGCAATCCCTTCAACAATGTAGTAGGATGAGAACTTGGAATTCTCAAATTCTCTGCCATGTTCACTTCGAATGTGAATGATCTTGCCAATCTCTTAGTCCTTTTCACATTGTAGATAACAACAAAGAGTTTCGAAGAAACGAAGGTGTCAGACTTCTCAGGAATAAACTTAACTCAAATGTATTTGGATTAGTTATCAACACACAAAAACACATCTCTTCCCTCCAAGACTTTTAACTTGTATGAGACCCATAAAATCCATATGAAATAATTCAAGAACATAAGTAGTGGTAAGATGCCGCATCATCATATGAGACATCTTGGTTTTCTTCAAAACCTGTCAATCTCCACACATCTTCACTTAATGAATCTATAGATCATGTATGTCAACAATAGCCTTTTGCACAACAATCTTCCTCATACTTATCAGATTCATATGACCTAACTTACTATGCGACATCTTGGTTTCTTCAATTTTATAAATTAGACAGAATTGAATATGATTGCCAATAGAGGGTGATCACATGTAACAATTGTCAATAGAGACGAACATCTTTGCAATGTCCCAGAGATGAACATTGAACTTTTCCATAGTTTCCTCCTCAAGCATTTAAAATTTGGTAATTAAGAGTTGAATCCTTTAAATCTGAACTTTGAAAGTTCCCTTACGAGTCAGTTTTAAGAATTTCTCATATGTCTTAATCACTAATACAGGTTTTAATGATCCTGAAAATATTCTTGTCAACTCTATTATAAATAATCATAAGAGCATGAGAATTTCTAAGAGCAACTTCATCTTTAATAGGGTCTAGTTCTTTTCCAGTTGTAGGGATTCATAACTATCATCATCTTTGATTGTAGGAGGTGTTCATCCAGTGATAACAACATTCAAGGTCTTGTTGACCATGGATTTGACAAAAGAAACCATGTGAGGGTTCCCGTAGTCATAATTCATTCCATAAAGATTTGGCGGGCGGATAAAAAATCCTCCCTCCTTGATATTGTCCATCTTAAATAGAAAAGGGAATGGTAGAAAATAACATAGAACAAAGTTGAACACAACTCAGACACATTTTTATTTCTTATGTAATAACAAATTTGACTCATTATGTTAACTCTTATGAGCGGCCTATGCACTCAGCCATTCAATTATATAATCGTTGTACCATTAAACTATTAATACGTATCGTTGAAAATCTAAATGGCCGCGAGAGTAGTTTGTCTCTCATCCTTGTTCTCTTACCGATTGTCTTTTCATTCATAAACGATACATGGTTCATAATCATCTTTAAATATGTAAAAATGCTATAACTTGTACCTATCATCAGGTTTTAAAAAACAGCTGCGGTCGCGTAAAAGCTTTTGTGATTTCGGTCGGTACGAGTGTCGCGACAATAATTATAGTTGTTACAATGTGAATTAATCATAATTTGTTCTTCAATATAAAAAACAATGATAACATATCAATATCAGCACCTACAAAAACCGTTTTGTCACGCAGGTTTTCGCACGAATTTTTTTAAAAACCTTGCATATAATACATTAAAATGCAACAGTGATTTCGTGTAGAAGCTTCTTCTAATCCAGACATTATGGTGCACAGTTATCCTCTTTTAATACTTAACAACATCCTTACAGTTGATGCATCAACAACTTTCTAATTTAAAAACTCAAATTTTCTCTCTTTTTCTTTGGTCTTGTAAAAAAAACTAGGAGAAACTTATTAATGGATACATTAGTCCATTTTATTACAAAAAGAAACAAAAATATGAACCATGGAGATATTGATATTATTTAGCATGTCATCATCATAGGGCCAGAAGGTCCCATGCATCATTTTCAACGAGGGGGGCCCTTGATTCACTTTTCTCACCATGTTTTCCACTTTTGAACTTTACCATAAAAAATTAAGGAAATTTCTTCACCCACCTCCTAACCTTCTTGGTCACCTCCGGTGAATTTACCAAAATACCTCTAGTTTCAGAAGTTCATTTCCGAAAACATACTTTTATTGAAAAAAAAAGGTGTTTTCGAAAATGCACTCCCGAAAACACGAAAAAAATGTGTTTTCGAAGATTCATTTCCGAAAACACCCCTTTTTTGAGTTTTCGGAGATGCATTTCTGAAAACACCCCTTTTTGGGAGAGGGGTGTTTTCGGAGATGCATATCCAAAATATTCCAAGACCAAATTGGTCTTGGAATGTTTCGGATATACACTTCCGAAAAAATTCAATAATTATTAAAAAATTAAAATCAAGGTGAATCAATACAATTAATAGGCATAAAATGAAAGTGAATCAATAAAATGAAGGTGAATCAATAAAATCAAGGTGAATCAAAATTTCCTAAACAATTTTAAAGTTAAAAATTATTTTACTAACTTATATAAATCAAAAACATCTTAATTTCATAAGTAAATTTTGAATTATATAAAATTAAATATAAAATTTATTCATTAAATAAAATTAAGACAAAACCTTTTTTAATTTTTTTAAACTAAATAAAAAATTATAACTCATTTTTAATTATGAATCAGAATAGAAATATATAAATATATAATCATAATTATTAATTTTGTAAGTGAAATATATAAATATATAATATATAAATATATAATAATTATTATATAAATATATAATATATAATAATTATTATAAATTAGAACACTCATTTTTTTAATTTTTTTAATTATTATATAAATATATAAATATATAAATATATAATAATTTTTATAAATATATAATAATAATGATAATTATTATATAAATATATAAATTAAAACACTCATTTTTTTAATTTTTTTTATAAATATATAAATAAAAAATTATAACTTATTTTGTAAGTGGAATTATTTTAATTTTTTTAATTAAAATTATTTTAAATTTTAAAATATAAATCAGGATAGAAATATATAATAACTATTATTCATAACTCATAAATTATATCAAAATATATAATTATTATTATTCATTACTCATAAATTATATCAAATTTATGATATGTGAATTAATTAATATCCTAAAATTAATTTATGGGATTTTTTTAGATTTTTTTGTTGTTTCGGAGATGCATCTCCGAATTAGTCAAAATCCTAATTTTTGAGATTTTTTCGGAAATGCACTTTTGAAGTCTGGAAAAATTTAAAAAAAAAATTTCGGAAATGCATTTCCGAAGCGGGGTAAAATGGGATTTTCGCAGGGGTTACCCCATAGAGAGGTGGGTAAAGAAAAAATCAAAATTAAATCAGATTATCAATCATAAATTTAATATCACTAGTTCATAGATTCGCATCTAATGAATAACAAGCTTTAATTCCTCTCTATCAACGTATCAATAAGCCTTTTTAGGTTTATTATTAGTCAATGATCTAACTAATTAATCAAGTTTCCACCTAACTCCATTATTTCTGACATACTACTAACTAATTTTGACAATAGTCAATATTATCAGTTACTATATGTGCCAATATTATTGTGGCTATGCACCATAGTTAATGTTCATCTTCAAAGATGAATTTGCTAGTAGTGCTTTTTGTACTTTACAACTCATTGTCACAGTGGATTAATGGTGATGCATATGCTAGGGAAGGTATATAATCAAATGTGTGGATTTTACAGATGGAATGCAACAGAGTTCCATTGATAAAGCAAATTGTTTGGTCGGAATAAGAATGTGCGAAAAATTGTTACATGTGATAGAAATTCAGCTTTATCATAGATCTGGTCATGCGTAAATCATTGACTGTGGTTTAGATCCTTTGCTTGCTAAACAAACTTCCATACATTTACAATTGAGTCTATCAAATTGAGGGAAACATTTATGTTAAATATATTTTTAGGACTACAAAATCAGAAGATTTTAACTTTAATTTTTATTAAATTTTAGTTGATATTTTAGTCTTTTGCTATAATATATTATACTAGTTTGTAAGATTAATATTTATTTAAAAATGGTTTATAAAATATATATTTTTAATTTTGAAAATATTTGGAGTGGGTGGGATAGCTCAACTTATATCTGTTAGTTGAGTTAAATCAGTGTAAATTGTTTGTCTATTGTTCAATCCGTGACAGCTAAAATTTTTAAAAATAGTCTTTGTAAAAATGCATATAAAAATTATTAGTAAAAAGTTTGTTTTGATGGATTAAAATAAGTTTATAATTTTATAAAGATTAAAAACATATTTATCATATAAAAAGAAGATATCAATTTTTTGTGTAATTTATTTTTTCTCAATATTTCTTATTCTACCAATCTTTACTCCATAAAATAAGAAGAAAACAATTTTAAAATTAAAAATAGATGCACTACTTAAAAAATATAAAGGATGAGAATGAAAGTTTTATTTTATTATTGTTTTAAAAAATCAACACATTTTATATTTCTTTTTTGTTTGGTGGGTGATCAATTCTTAGGTAAATTTAAGATTATATAGAAATAGCAAGCAAATGAGCAATATACTATATATTGTGCCGTTATTTTTTTATGGTAAAATCAATCTTCTTAAAAATTATATTTATTGTCCTAAGTAACACAACATTATTATGCAGAAATCTTTGATTTTTTTTTAAAAGATTCATTGCTTCTGGTATTAGAAAACCAAAAGTATCAAAAATAAATAATATAAAAATATGTTGATTGTCGGAATATATTTTCTCATTTTTGAACACTTTACTTAAAATGTTTGAGTGTTGTATAGCCCGCATATCCAATTTACTTTAAGGTTCAAACTTTAATTCATGATAAATATATATAAATATAATATTAATTATTAACAATTTTTCATTAAAAAAAGTTAATTAGCAAATATATGTCAACTCCTTCTTATAACAATATTTGATATATGCTCAATTATTAAAATGCTACTTACTTGTTTGGTCAAGAGCACCAATAAGTGAAACGAAAAATAAAATAAAATATTAGTAATATACACCTGTCAGTGCCACTATTGATGGAAACAAAACAAGTTGAAGTAACTATCTATGCTTCATGTGGTCCGAAAATATATAGCTGGCTGATTACATATTATTTCATTACATGCTCTAAATATATAAGAATCAACTTATGTACTGTTTTCAAATTTAAATTAAACACATCAATTTCACTAAACTTAGGCAAATATTTTAGATCAAGACATAGTGAGTGAGTATAAATCAGAGAAAGAGACATGATGAGGTTATGTTGTTTGTGAGCATGCGCACACACACATACATGTGAAAGTGGTCGACCCCATGAACATCATTCATATCATCTAGCACCATAAAATATAGGCCATAGCACAGTGAAATTCACAAGAAACACTAAATTGCAATAAAGGCACATTGTTTAAATGAGTCCCTAAGAGCTCTCTAATAAATCTCCATAACACATGATTTGTGTGGCCTATTCTTAATGTGTGGCAAAACAGATCTAATCCGTCAAACATATCCATTTTATATGTGATTTTTTTACTGAACGGTCCATAATTTTTAATATGCACCATTTAATATATTTGTTCTACTCTGTAGCCCGCATATCCATCTTTATTTTTTCACTGAAGAGACTAATATTTTAAGCTACACTTTCAACTATATCCGTCTTATTTTTTTCGGCTTTTATGAGATGGGCCTTATGGGGTGGGGTATGCCCGTTTGCACCCCTACTCATTTTCATCATTTGGCGCTGAAAAATTAAAAGGAAGGAAACAAATAGATGCCAAGATGTGTTTTTGCAAAAGAATAGAGAGAATGTAAAATAAAAGGGAAAAGATAAAGAGTGTTTATGTGACATAAAATCAAGTGGTTTAGATGTTTCACGTGATCAAAGAAACCCTACTTATTACACCTTTGTTCACTTTCATCTTTATCTTTTTTTCTTTGATTCTTTTTCAAGTAACAAAATTGATGAGGTGAAAAGATTATGGGTCCGGAATTAAGTAGGAAAATAACTAAAATGATGTATAGAGACTATCATATGCATGAATGAGAAAGATCACAAGAATTAATATGAACATATTGTGTTGTAAAATAATCACCAAAGTATACATGTTTTTCTTAGACATGAGATAATATAGTTTCTGATATGATGTAATTTGTCTTGATTGAAGTGGCACTATAGTGTGAGATTGCTCATGGCTAGGTAAAAAAAAGAATGGCATTGAAGTCATAAAAGCTGAATGCAAACAAACATGAGTGGAGTTGAGGTGGTAGGGAAAGTTATTATTTTTTTGATAAATGAGTGGGGGCACTTATTAGATAAGGACAGGACCATTGTTTCTTATAAAGGCCCAAATGTGAGGCAAGCTAGGGCACATCATTTGATGTATTTAATTCTGACTGTTTAGTGAGGGGTTAATAAAATAAGATTTTACTCCGTTTATATGTTGTAAAAAATATTTTATAAATTTTATTGAATAAAAAATATATTTAATTTATATTCAGTTCAAATATATTAATTAATCTAATTTTTTTTATAATAGTGATTTGGTGGAGTATTACTTTGTTAAAAAATTTGTTGGACAATTCAGAAGATAAAATACTACAAAGATATTTGATATGTTAAGATATCAGTCCAAATATAAATATATTAATTTTCTGTATTCAAATGTGTATGAGTTTTAAATTATCACTTTTTAAAAATAAAAAAAAAACTCAAATAATCATTTTCTCGGAAAAAATACTAGAGTAACCACTTTTCAAATTAAAAAAATTCGCCACAATGTGTGGAGCATACATTGAAATTAAAAAGGAGGCGCATGTCGCATGCACCTCTGTCATGCCATACAGTATGACGCATGCACTTAAATTTTAAGAGGAGACGTTATTCAGTGTGACAATTCAATTGTTTTGGTAACAACTGATCGTAGCCATACTAAATGGTACATCCTCTTAAAATTTAATTGCATGCGCTATGCAATGTCAATCAGGAGCGGAGGTACAGCCTAGCGAGTCCGGGCACGTGTCCGGGCTCAACCCCTCATTTTGTTGTATACTCCATGCTTAATAGTCAATTTTTGGACAACATCAGGGACAAAATTAAAATTTTTTAGACAAAATTAAGTCCAAAATTAGTAAAAATATGGTGTCAATTTTTTGGATAAAATCAAGGGCAAAATTAGTAAAAACTAAATGTAAAATTAATAAAAATAAGGTGTAAAAATTTTGCCCAGACTCCTTAAAAAAGTAGTTTTAATGCATGCGCCACATAGTGTGGCGCATCCTCTCCGTGTGACAATTTTTTTTTATTTGGAATTACTTTGGTATTTTTCTAAAATAGTGATTATTTGAATATATTTTAATGAAAAAATGGTTATTTGAAAAAAAATCATTTTTATGTGAATTTCAATAATTTTAGAAATAGTTTTTTATAATATTTTTGTAGGATTTAAGTGTTTTCAAGTAGTTTTTCAAAAATATTTTTACTGTCTTTCAAGGATTTATGTGCCTCCTCTTAAAATAGTAGTTTTTTACAATATTTCAAAAAATAGTTTTCCTAATAATACAAAAAAAGTATTATTGTTGAATGTAAAAAGTTCGTTATAAAATTTTTATTTGATTTTTAATGTTTTTTGATGTAAAACAGAAGAGTTTTTAAGTAGGGGTATTTGTGGACCGGTTTGATTCGGTTTTGAGAAAATTTAATATCTAAACCGATTAAAAATAAATGGGTTTGTTTGGATTGAATTTACACATTTTTGCGATAAAGCTCAAACCGAGAAATAACATATTGGTTTGTGTTGGATTGACCGGATGCACTAAAAACAAATATGCACAAATATTTTTTAAAAATATCTAATTTATATCAACTAAATTTCAATAATAATATAAGATTCTTAATTTTTTCGTTTCTTCACGTGGATAAATGAAATTTCATTTTTTTTCTTTCGTTTTCATATGATATAAAATATAAATTATACAAATTAATTATGGTTGGTTCGGGTAGACGGACTCGCGAGTAGAGTTTTGAAAATCCGATGTCGGAATCAATTAACGTTAGATTTCGTTGGTTTGATTCGATTTTTGCCCGAATTAAAAAAATACCGTAACCAAACACTATAGTTTGATTTGAATTTCGATTTCGTTCGAATTTGTCCGAACCAATAAACACTCCTGTTTTAAAACGAGCAAATTGTGAAATTTGCGCTTTAACGACTCAAATATCAAACAAATGTTCACATGATTAATCCCTTTTTAATTATTTATTAATTTGCTTAACTACGAGTTTTATATCATTTAAGTTTGACAACTTGTTTCCTGATAACTCAAAAATTAAAAAGATATAAACTGAATAACAAAATAAATGCATTGTCTAATAAATTTAATTCTAATGAGGAAATAAACAGAGAAGCGGAATGTTTAAACTTGAGAGAGAAAAACAAAGGTGGCAGCGATGATAACGAAGTTGCGATGTGGTTGTCGAACAGAGAATGTAAACTAATTCAAGTTATTCCAACAACTTCATTTTATGCTTCGAATTAGTTTACTCATCGATTTTACTAGAAAATCAAAAGGTAAGCTAACTCGGGGTATAAGCTTCGAATTTCAAGAACTTCAATTTATGTTTTCAGTCACACCAAAATCTTTGTTGTGTGAGACAAAGAACAATGCCAACCAACATAATGACTTAAGCACAATAAAAATATAAAATAAAAAAAATGTTTATTTAATTTGATCAATTAATTTATTATAGGGAGAAAGCATCTCCACGATTCACTATAATTCAAAACTGATACAAGAGATTAAAAACTAACCTTAATTTCTATTAAAATTGAATCTCTCCATTTTGATGGGTGTAGGTAGCAATTCTTTTATTTTAATGTGGGAGAAATGCAAAAAGGCCATGCCTTGTTTGGCCTACTTTTTGCTTTTCATTGAAAGTATTACTAATACTAAAGTAACTTTTCACATATTATGTCATCAGTAAAACTAAAGAATTTTTCATACACTTAAAATAAATATCATTCAAGAAGTTAACTCTAATGTTCACAAAATAAAATAAAATATATAGTAGCAAATCAAAGTTCGAATATCAATTTAAGTGAATAAAATTTATTGAACACTAAAAAATTTCATTATGGAACATAGTCAACTTAACAAAAAGTTAATTAGCCTAATTAATGACAATATACCATTACATCCGATTAGTAATTGGCGTGTAATTTTCTTTTTGCAGATTTCATCCGACTTTTTTATGAAGTTTGAGAACTTGGATTCTTCTATCAACATATTATTATTTACAAACAAAAAAAAAACAATATACCATTACACAAATAATTGGTTGTTGCACAATATTTTTATGGTTGTGCAACAAGAATGCTTAAAATAGAAAACTTCAAATCATACTCATTCCAACAATATAATACAATGTAGGCGTAGTAAATATTTAATTAATCAATTAAGCACAAAAGTAAGTGAAAATGTCATTATCTCCAACTATGCTAAAACATTTTATGTTGGACAAAGGTTGATGACAATATGAAGAAGTTGCTTTGTTCTCCGTGGCTTCAATCTTGTTATAGTTTTGTGAATGTGATTTGGAGCATCTTTTAGATGTTGCTGCTGCCTTCTTTTTCTCAAGCCTTCTCCTAGTAACATACTCTTCTGAAATAAATACATCCATTGTTATAATGAAATAAAAATGAACAAGTTGGTTTAATCAAGAGAAAAATGTAATTAAGATCAGTGAAACAAAAAAGTAAAATAAAGCTGAGATGAATGTGTGGTATATGAAGAGGTATATTTATAGAGAAATGATTTTCTGTAATAATATTTTTGAAGGGGAGACAAGATATACTACCATACCATGGGCTTTAGTCCCATGTTTTTTTCAAGGTTTCACAAACTGGCAACGCAAAGAGGATGTGTGTGAGTGAGCCATGTGATAAACAAAAATCAATGTGCCTCCTCTCCAAACACTAGTTTATAATTGGTTAATACTAATGATAAAAATAAAAGTAGTACTACAAATTTAGGTTTTCAAAGCCATTGAGGTCTATATTTAAGTGCAAAAAGGGAAAGGATTTGTTGTTTAGTTTTTGTAAAAATAGATTATTATTCAAATTCGTAAGATAAATTTTTCCTTCTTTTAAGGTAATGTTTCCTTAAATTTTTCCTTCAAATTTGTAGAAAATCATATGATTGTAGGTTTTAAGATATAATGTTTCCCGAAACAAAATCAAATGTTTTTAAGGTGTAAAAGACTCAATCAACTGCGTGAGTAGAAGTGTAAAAAATCTAAGTAAGAAAAAATTTATTTGATAAACTTTTTTTCCAATTAAAATTGTATATAATGATTCTATTATCAGGTAAAAAATATATAATTATAATAAATCAATATATAATTTAATTTTCAGTGTGTGTTATATTTTGAAACTCGCCTCGGGCCTCAATATGCTTTGGGTCGGCTCTGGATAAGAAAAGTGTTCATATATAATAAGATTAGTCATCTATAACTACAAGGGCATGGTAATTCCAGCAAAAACTCATGGTTCTCAATCGGGCAAAAAGATTCTATGCAACATATTTATATTCCTATTTGTAGAAACAAAATATTTAGATTTAAAAGAGACCTTTATTTGTTTACCTGTTTGGTTAAGATTTTGTGTGTTTGTGTGTGAGTTTGTGAGTGTGTGTGTGAGAGAGTTTGTGAGAACTCTCAATACCCACAAGTTGTTTGACCTATGGAGTTATTTTCTTCAAATAATGTTGCTTCATCATTTGTCATCATCAAAACCAACTAATGGTTATACATTCACACACATATATATCCAAATTCTCCCATTTTTTAATGATGATTTATTAAACAAGTGACTCCAAACACAAAAAGGGGGTGAATTATGAAATTAAAGATTCATGATTAATTTAAAATTTCTATTTAATAAATAATGTATGTTGGTGTATAGATAAAGAAATGAAAAATAGAAAGGATGGAGTTAGATAAGAAGGAAAATTAAATGGCAGAAAATAAAGAGATAGGTATAGAGAAATTGCACCTAGATTTAGAATGGTTCGACCTAACTATTTGGCCTACTCTTGTCCCCGATAATTTCTTCTTGAGAATTCCATTAATAAAAAAATCTTGAGATTTTAATAATATGTCCATGAACCTTATAATAACAGATGGGAGATTTTAAATTGGATGATCCCCCGAACAAATGGAGCTTTTGAAGGTTGAGCTCACGAACCAAACATTTATTTTTACTAGCTAATCTCATGAAGAAAATAGAGATTTTACTTGGAAAATCTCAAGAGCTAAACATAGATTTTAATATAACAATCTCAATAATAAAGTAAATTAACAAGATAATCACACTCTTGATGAAAAACACTTAAGCATGAACACCAGTACAACCAAGCTATCACAAGTAATTTCCAGTCACAAGACACTAAGGCAACTTTATAGAAATAATATAAAAAGAGCACAAAGTGAGAAAGAAGATATTCAAAATTCATTCAGGTGTGTTTTTAAATTAGCGTGTTTGATTCATCATTATTTGGGACTTACTTCTTTTAACTAGTGAGGCTTGATATGAACTCTTTGATACATATCATTACTTGAGGTTGCTTAATCAGATATCCTCAAGGACTCCACCAAACATCGCTTAACATTAGGTGTTTTCTTCATCAAAATAACCAAGATCATCTGTAGATAACCGTATCAGCAAGCACATAACTCCATAAACAACACATCTCTTGCAGAGGATATGAACAAAAAAGAAAAGTTAAATATTTTGAGTGATTATAATCCATATCACAAATAAAGAGAGTATACTCTACTCCCCTTAGGTCGAATTGTTAAACAAGTGACTCCAAACACAAGAAGGAGTGAGGGTGAATTGTGATATTCAGAAATCGTGATTAATTTATAAATTCCTTACTTAAGAACCAATTTATATCATTTCAAAAAATAAAAATAGATAAATCATCATAGAACAGAAAGATATATTAATTCAACAAAGAAAATTAAATAGCAAAAAGTAAAGAGATAGCGATATAGAGGTTACACTAGGATTTCTATTGGTTCAGACTAACGACTTAGTCTACTCCTTTTCTAAAAAAATTCTTCTTGAGATTTCCACTAATAAAATTTCTGGAGCTTATAAGGATATGCCCACAAACCTTATTACAAGAGATGAAAGATTTTATACAATTTGATCCTCCAAACCAAATGGAGCTTTTGACGGCGTAGTTCACGAGCCAAACATATATTTTTATTGGCTAATCTCAATAGCCAAATAGAAATTTTACTAGGACCATCTAAAGAACCAAATATTTTACTAAGACAATCTCAATAACCAAAAAAATCAAACAAGATTATCACACTCTTGATGAAGAACACTTAAGCATAACATCGGTAGAACCAAGCTATCACAAGTAATTTTCACTCACAAGGCACTAAGGAAATTTAGTGAATAATAGAAAAATATTAGAAAGAGAGAAAGAATAAATTTAAAACAAATTTAGGCGAGTTTTGAAATTAGGAGAAGACCATTATTTATAAGGAAAAAATTAGCTCATAAAGGAAAATGATCCATGAGTTTTTTAATGCATCTAATTGGTTATGATATAAGGTTAATCGATTATATAGGACAAATATGGAAGAGTTTCAATTTCTCCTATACTAATTGATTATAAGCTCCTTTAAAATATATTATAAGGTGTAACAAAAGAGTTAATATATTAATCCTAGTGTGTTAATGGATTATCTAGTGTAAAAAGCATTCCTAAAGGTTTAACGAAACTAGTAACCAACTAGTTACACCAATAAAGCATTTTTAGGTGATTTTATAAAATAATTAAGGCTTCAATATCAATTGAGTGTGTGTGTGTGTGCGCGCGCGCTCAAGAGTTGTCTTAGGAACTTAAGAGTTACTCTTATACTTTCACAATATATTGATGATCTCTTTGACATTGGACTAGGTGAGCTTTCACACTTCTTCTCTTTTATAATTTGAAGTTTCAAGATCCCATAATTGATTCATCATTGATTTATCCCTATTTGGGGTTTGATTCTTCTAACTTATGAGACTTGATATAGCTTATCTGATAGACAATATCGTCTGAGGTTGCTTGATCAGAGATCCTTAAGGACTCCACTGAAAAATTGAAACCTGACATTTATAAAACAAGAGATAAGAAAGTTTTAACCTCCTAAATATTAATCCAAGTCAAATATTACAAATGAGAAGATGTATTACACTTGACTATCTCAAACCTAATTATAAGCACTAACAAACTAGTCACAAATCCGACTACCTAACAAAGTTACAAAATATGTATTCAGATAAAGAATTAAAGTTGATTCTTCTAACTTATTGATTTTATAAACCGGCTCTCTCTCTCTAGAACTAATCTCTCTGCCTTCTCTCTAAAACAGCTCCTCTTTCTCCTCCAAAATCCAAAATTTCCGGCCACCCATGTAGGTTCTGAATTGGGTGGTGTGATTCCCTTTTGGCCGCTCCACCCCTAACCTCTTCTGAGGGTTGTCTCTTGAGCTTCAATGTTTCTGTCTCCTATCCGGCTCACTATCCTTTTCACTGGATTTTGGGTTTTGGAGATTTATGAACTTTTGCTTGCAGATCTAGTTGTTCATGAGTTGGAAAATTCTGGATCTGAAATTTTGTTTTTTAGATCTATGGTTTTATCTTTCTGGTTTTGAATCGTTCATCGATTCTGATATCGTTGTTGGGGGTGGTGTGTCTTACTTTTGATTTCTGATTTGGCTCAGATTTGTTGAAATCTGCAGTTATCAAAGTGTTTGGATTGATGCTACCACAACAACGATTTTGTTATGTTTCACAACCTTGTTGCTGCCTTGCTGTGACTAGTTATAGTTCTCAGTGATAAAGGTTTGTTTAGCTTGAAAGAGCATTTATGTTTGTTGTGTTTTATCACAGGGAATTGTTGGTACGAGAATTGGTTTGTGTTGGCGGCCAATTCATTTTCCGTATTAAATGTTGTAAAGATCTACGCAACACCTTTTCTTTTGCTATCTAATTTTGTTCTTGTAATCAGGTTCGCTAGATAGTGTTTGTGTTGTGAATTTTTTACCTCTTGTAAACCATTAATGTTGTAATAGTTGTATTCTGTTTGAAATATCTATTATTTTTGCTATGGTTTGACTGAGTCAGGTTTGGCCCCCTCTGTTTATTGTATTTTTTTAAATTTTATTATATATATATTAGTAGTTTATAAAAAAAAATATTAAAAATAAAATTAACCAACTTGTATATTTCATAACTTGTATTTTATTATATATATTAGTAGTTAATTTCATAACTTCGTTAACCAATATCTTAAATTTTATTAACCAATTTCATAACTATTAAAAATCTGAGCAGTCTATTAACCAATTTTTTATATTTTATTAAGCAACTTAATTTTAGTATTAAAAATTATTTTTAATATCTGAGTGTTTCTTAATCAACTTCATCACTTTATTAATCATCTTTATTTTGCCACTAAAAATTACTATTTACAAAATATATTGTTCATAAAATATATTTTGCCTTAAGTGTTTATATACTGTTTATAAAATATAATGTTCATATAATGTTAACAACTTTATTTTGCCTTAAGTGTTTATATACTGTTCATATAAAATTACATGTAAGAATAATACACCTCAACATTATTATATATCGAAACTTTCGGGATATGATCATTATTTTGTTTTTTTTGGGTTGGTGGCAGGGGTGTATTTAATTTATTTTCTAATCGTCGATGCATTATAAATGTCGTAGCACAAAGTGTGTAGGTAGGGAGGGCAAAACGGGTCGCCCGTCAAAAAACGAGTGGGGTGGGCATGCCCGCCAAGTGAAATGGACACAAAAATCATGTCCACTCCGTCAAGATGGCGGGCGGCGAGCTTGCCCGCCTATTTTTATTTATATTTTTTTTATTTATTTAATAGATTAATAGGTTTTTTTATCTTTTAATTAATTTTTTCTTATTTTTTAAAACAATTTTTTATAAAACCAACTTTTTAACAAATTTTACTTAACAAATATTACATATATTTACAAATAAATATATAAAATAAACCATCAAGAATTGGAATTGCTAGAATAAACTAAAAAAGAGGGAATTTTGGAGGAGGGGCGGGCTTTGGCGGACGGCGGGCTTTGGCAGGGCGGGCTATGGCGAGCGGCGAGCCTAAAATCCCAACCCAACCCGCCATTTTTTGGCGGGTGCGCGGGCCGGCCCGCAGGCCACGACCCGTTTTTCCACCCCTATGTGTAGGTGTATAACATGTATTATTGTAGTAATCTATAATTGAATAATCTTCTTTCTTTAAAACTAAATTCATCAAATATAGTCGATGTTAGAATAATAATGCAAGTGTGAGTGGTGACTTGAATATTTATAAGTGAGAGAACTCACTTACCTATCACCTTAATATTTTAGGTGGGGAAGTGGTGTGTCTCCAAAAGTGCATAATCATCAACTTTGCATCAATGCTCCTGGTGAGTAACTCCCCCAACAAATGGTATCAGAGTCTTTGGTTCAAGAAAGAGTCTGTCTCACTTGTATCGAAAAGCCCATAAAGTGGTGTTCCGTTGCAAGGTGTCAACGGCCGTACAAGTGTGAGGGGATATTTGTGGATTCACACTTGAGGGGAGTATTAGAATAATAATGCAAGTGTGAGTAAGTGGGAAAATAGTCTCACATTAGATAGAAATGTGGTGACTTGAGAATATATATGAGTGAGAAAACTCACTTACCTGTCACCTTAAAGTTTTAGGCGAATAAGTGGTGTGACTCTCACAAAGGGACATAATTCTCAACTTTGTATCAATGCTCCCAAGTAAAAAAACTCTCATAACAGTCGAATCAAATTGGTTTTGAATATATATATATATATATATATATATATATATATATATATATATATATATATATATATATATATAAATTAAAGAGAGTAGTATATGATCCAAGGAAATTTCTTTATGCATCTCTGTAGATGAATTTTATCTCTGAAAATTTCCAAAATACTCTTCGGAGATTAATCTCCGAAAGCTGTTTTTTTTTTTTGAATTTGAAGATATTTTTTTGTGGATTCGAAGAGGTATCTCCGAAGATACTATTTTTTGAGATTTTTGGAATTAATTAGTAGATGTATCTCTGAAGATATCATTTGTTTCAATTGTTATCAACTTCTCAACAAAATTAAATAAATAATTTTTTTATAAATTTTTTTTTTTTTTATCTATAAATACATATTATTATTATTTATAATTTTTTTTTTTTGAATCAAAGAATATATTATTGATATTAATTCAAAAAACTATACAAGCCCATGGTGATCACACACGATCCAACCATCTAGAAAGACACGGACAACATTACATCATAATGCGAGCTACATGTTGTCTAAACTTCCTAAAGTTCCACAATCTGTAAACTATACTGTCCTTAATTCTATCCACTATATTCGTATTATCCGCATTATTCTTAAAACATGTATCATTTCTCAATCTCCAAATGCTATAAATGGTCTCAGTTATACCCACTTTAACTACCATAGCTCTCCAACCCTTCCCCCTAGTTACTGCAGTGATCCAAAGGAGTTCATCCTCCCACTTAAGGGGTTTATGATCCACCTCTATCCAGTTGAGAATGCTCTGCCAAACAACTTCAGTTTTTCTGCACTCAAAGAAAAGGTGATTGTGTGATTCTTCCTCAGCATGACATAAAAGACACACACTCTCCTGCAACATCCCAAACCGTTTCAATCTATCTCTAGTCGGAAGCCTCATATGGCAAGCCATCCACAAACACACAATAGCCCTAGGTTGAGCTTTATTATTCTGTATCACATTGGCCCAGGACACATTGCTGCCATCAGAGTTTAGACAATTGTAGAATTTCGTGGTTACGAATCTACGCTTTGCCTTGGCCTCATTCCAATTCTGCATCATATTCATCATATACTCCCTTTGTTTCAGGATACCCTTAAACATCCAGCTATTACTATTTTTTATATCATAATCCATGACATCCATGCCCTTTAAGTAATGACAGTTAATCCATCGAACCCATAGATTATCAGCCTTTTCGCTAATGTTCCATAAACACTTCATAAGGAGAGCACAGTTCCACCAATACAGGTTCATAATTTGCAACCCACCTTGCTTATACCTGCTGCAGACTCTATTCCATGCAACAGGGCATTTTCTGCTCTTGACCTCAGTGTTCCCAGTCCAAACGAACCGCCTGCAAATATCTTCAATCTTCTTAATAACAACTTTCGGTATGGGAAAACATTGCATCCAATATTGTGCAATGGCTCGTGTTACACTCTTCACTAACTGAATTCTGCCAGCATAACTGAGCAGTTTAGTCGTCCAGTGGTGCATTCTCCCGAGAATCTTCTCAATTAGAGGCATGTAGTTTTGGACATTCAACTTTCTGCTTGTAAGTGGCACACCCAGATATCTTACAGGCAGTTCACCCTCAGTGAACCCAATCATCCGAAGCATCTCTTGTTTCATCCCTTCAGTTATGCCTCCAAAGTACATTCGACTTTTGTTAGCATTTGCAATGAGCCCAGTAGATTTAGTGAATGTGGTGAAAGCTCCCTGCATAAGCTCCACAGATCTTTTGTCTCCTCTGCAAAACAACAATACATCATCAGCAAAAATAAGGTTTGTGAGGCTAAGCTTCTTGCATTGTGCATGGTGGTGGAACTCTGGATTGGTCTGCATCTTGGCCATCAGTCTATGCATATACTCCATTATGATCACAAACAACATAGGTGAGATGGGATCTCCCTGACGTATACCCCTGTTAGCTTTCAAGAATTTAGTGTGCTCCCCATTAACATTGAATTTATATGACACAGTGCATACACTAGCCATGATCCATCCAATGAACTGTCTAGGGATCCCTATCTCCTTTAATATACTCTCCAGTGCATGCCAGTTAACCATATCGTACGCTTTTTGCAAATCAATCTGCATCATAATCCTTGGAGTGCCATTCTTCTGCTTATACCCCTTAAGTAACTCATATGCCAAAAGAATGTGATTATGGATATTCTGTTGAGGCACAAAAGCAGCTTGTGATTGGTTGATGATGCTAGGTAGAACTTTCCCCAATCTGTCTGTCATAATTCTAGACAAAATCTTATAGAAAGTTGTGCAACTTGCTATTGGCCTATAGTCCTTAATTCCTTTAGGAGAATCAACCTTTGGGATGAGTGTTACTATAGTACTGTTGAAGGGCTTGTACAAAACTCCTGTATCAAAGAATTCCTGAACAGCTGCAAGGACATCCTGCCTTATAATATTCCAGCATGATTTGAAAAACTTAGAACCATATCCATCCAGGCCCGGTGCTTTCAAATCGCCAATCCCCTTGAGAGCTCTAAGAACATCTTCCTCAGAAATGGTGCTAATAAGGTTAGCTCTCTGATCCATATTCAATTGAGGGCCACCTCTCATGGCCTCAATGTCTATGCATCGAATGTCATTACTCTTCTTACCCATAAGCTGACCATAGAACTCTAAAATTTCAGCCTCTATCTCCTCATGCCCCTGAAGAATAGTGCCATCAGCCTTCATAATGCCCCTCATATTTCTCTTAGTTTGTTGTTGAATGCAGTATAGGGCAAGCAACGAAAAAAGATTTGGAAATATTGATCCGGGATTTATCGTCCTCAGAGATGGAGAGATGCCATTCAACAGTTTCTACAGTTTCGAGCTTGGATTTGAATGAGAAAAAAGTAAACAAAGATATAGACAAGAAAAGAATAAACACATTCTTATAAGAGAAATAACTTATCAGGAATGTAAATATATTCACTCTTCACAAACATACACTTACCAACCCATTATACTCAACCTACGATACTCATCTATGTCATCACGTATCTCTCACATAAGCGTCCATCTCTGGAGCACAAACGAGATCATCTCACAACTAAGGTTATCTCTAACGCGAAGTCGCGAGAACATCCGTATTCTCGCGTCGGCGATCTCTCGCGCGCCGCTCAAACACGAAAGCATTACGTACAGATACAAACAGTGAATGCTAGCTCTAAATCTATCTCTAGAGTTCAGAGCCAACAGATTATCATCCTAGATAAGGATTCAAGAAGTTTATCTCTAAAGCAACCCAAATCCCCAGCATAGAGCAAAAATTCAGAATAATATCAACACAGATTTGTAAAGCAAGTTAAACATAACATTATAATCGGTAAATATACATAAGATTCAAGTAAATATACAAACAAAACCCAACCAAAGAGAAATACACAAAGAAGAAGAGAAATGAACCGAAAATCTCCCGGTTTGTCAGCTCCGTTCGATGCTCAATCCACCCCCCGATCATCCTTATGCAACCTCCGAAGTTGTTTTTTAAGTCAATTCTACTCTAAGAAGGAAGTTGCTGGTGTTGGGACTCAAAAATACCCAAACCATGACCTAAAAATTGTGTTTTGGCCCCTTTTAACGAGCTGATGTCTTAGCAGGTCCGCTTAGCGGACCCCCTCCGCTCAGCGGACTCAAAATTGCATCCAGACGCTGATTTGCTCCGCTGGAGCTCCGCTCAGCGGACCCCCTCCGCTTAGCGGAGTCTGCTAAAAATCAGATTTTGTTTTCGCCATAACTCGAGAACCGTAACTCCGAATTGCGCCCGGTTCGAAGCGCTGGAAAGCTTATTCAATGCTCTATCCAATAATGAATGAATGGAAACCAAAATGATGATTTTGGTCATCCTTATTTTGAGTCTTTGGAAGTCCGCTTGACGGTGGCTAAGCGGGCTTTCACCAAAATTGCGAAATCGAAGCCGTGCCTTTGACACTTTATTCCTCAAGGCTCCAATAAGCATGAATACCTATAAAAACAAAGGAAAAACTATCAAATGGTATAAAAGTATATGAAAATACAACTATTCACAAAGTATACATATTTATACACAAAACGGAGAATTATTCAAACGGTATTAACAAAAGAATCGATAAGTGTCACTATTTACATACACAAAATAAGTACATTTTGACACTTATCAAACTCTCCCCAACTTGAAACTTTGTTTGTCCTCAAACAATGTCAAATAAATCAAAGAATCAAAAGTAATAAACCAAAGAATTGTGAATCAACAAGTTTTGAAAACCAAAAACAAATGTATGGCTCAATACAAAAACGTATAAACAAAGTAAGTACCTACCACTATCCTACAACGACAACATGTAAACGAAACAAATCCTAAGTGCAAAAAGCATACTAAACATTCTAAAGCAATACATGCTCACATCATGAATCACACCTAGCAAAAATTCATCAATGGATGAAGAACACACAAAAATGAGGACTTTTAACACTCATCCAACAATCTTGCAAACAAAAGATTAAATTATGTATTCATCCAAAAATCACATTGAAGATACAAAAGCAAGATCACAAGGGCTTTTCAAGGTTGTAATGTGGCTTGGTTAACAAACAAGGGATATATCCTAAGGCTAATCGAAACAAAAACTTGCCTAAACCTAAGGGAGTGATCAATCCACCAAAGATTCAAACAACAAAATCTCGATTAAACTTCTTCCTTATTCCAAGTTGTCACAACCAAAACACCATACTTATAATTATTCGCTTCTTTTTTCTTTTTGTTTTTCAAAACTTTTTCACATTTTTTTCTTTCCTTTTCTTTTCTTTCTTTTTCACTTTTTTTTTCTTTTTTCTTTCTTTTCAACCTCATAGCAACAACCAAATAAGTAGCAACCATTTCTCTCCCCAACTTGAATTCAACCACACCATCATATGAATACTCCATACTTTCTAAGGCAAGGTAAAAATTCATACCAAAAATCATGGTTGAGGGTTCAAGAAAACAAAGAATCAATCATCCATGCAAAAATGAGAACTAAACACTCAAAGATAAGCATTTAGCAAATACAACATGGACATTGACAAAAAGGCTCAAAAGGGGTAACAAATGATCACACACTCATAAGGTGAATTGACTATTTGGTTTTGGTAGTTGTGCTCAAAATGAAACAAAATGCCTTGATCCTTTTCATGCTTTCATAAAATCAACATAAATAAAAGATTAAGCATAATAAAATCCAGTTAAAACAAAGATTGTGGCCTCCAACATATGTAAACAATGGAAAGCTTCCTCACATTTATGGTTTGGGAACTAAAGTGATTCAATCAACAAGCAAGTAATGCAAAAGAATGAATGGTATGGTAATTGTACAAATGAAAAGTTTCCTAAACATGTTATGCTATAGAAAGCGATAAATGAGTACCTTGAATGATACGACTTCAAAAACAATATCCTACCATACATCCGCAAGTTGAAACACTCAAGCTTTGGAAAATCACCTTAAAAATCTTTGAATCACCGAACAAAATTTGAATCCAAACAACCAATAAAAGAATTAGAAAAACAAAACTAATATATATTACTAATTAGCCTTGGTGAGAGTGGGAAAAAGGAGTGAACCAAGTGGAATAGTAACCCCATTGGTACAAAGCAAGAAAACAAAATTTTACTGTCATCGCTTAGCGGAGCTAGGCTCGCTTAGCGGATGACAGAAAAACCAGAAAAATCATAACAGCAACAGTTGTTCCAATCACACACCACTTCACCTAAATTCCTCTTAAACATAAAAATAAACAAAACTTTACAACCGTTGGGGTGCCTCCCAACAAGCGCTTGTTTTACGTCGTTAGCTCGACGCCTTTATTGTTTCGGTGTTTGGAAAGTAGCCTCCTCTCGTCATGCCATGGTGACGTCTCACCGCACAAGCCTAAAGAAAGTGTCCTAACCAAAGCACTCAACAAACGTTACGAGTACAAATATATACAACAATTAAAGGAACATAAAGGAAAACACAAGTATAGAAATATGTACATGAACAAACACATATATACAAACATGAAACACATATAACTATTAACATACACAAAGAGAAAAATTTGTGAATGTAAACAAGTAAACATATACAAGTAAATATATACACATGAAACTATACAATATATACGTTATATACAAAGCTTAAAACCACAAAAACTATTGCGATGCAATCCACAACCATCCCCGGCAACGGCGCCATTTTGTTGAATGCAGTATAGGGCAAGCAACGAAAAAAGATTTGGAAATATTGATCCGGGATTTATCGTCCTCAGAGATGGAGAGATGCCATTCAACAGTTTCTACAGTTTCGAGCTTGGATTTGAATGAGAAAAAAGTAAACAAAGATATAGACAAGAAAAGAATAAACACATTCTTATAAGAGAAATAACTTATCAGGAATGTAAATATATTCACTCTTCACAAACATACACTTACCAACCCATTATACTCAACCTACGATACTCATCTATGTCATCACGTATCTCTCACATAAGCGTCCATCTCTGGAGCACAAACGAGATCATCTCACAACTAAGGTTATCTCTAACGCGAAGTCGCGAGAACATCCGTATTCTCGCGTCGGCGATCTCTCGCGCGCCGCTCAAACACGAAAGCATTACGTACAGATACAAACAGTGAATGCTAGCTCTAAATCTATCTCTAGAGTTCAGAGCCAACAGATTATCATCCTAGATAAGGATTCAAGAAGTTTATCTCTAAAGCAACCCAAATCCCCAGCATAGAGCAAAAATTCAGAATAATATCAACACAGATTTGTAAAGCAAGTTAAACATAACATTATAATCGGTAAATATACATAAGATTCAAGTAAATATACAAACAAAACCCAACCAAAGAGAAATACACAAAGAAGAAGAGAAATGAACCGAAAATCTCCCGGTTTGTCAGCTCCGTTCGATGCTCAATCCACCCCCCGATCATCCTTATGCAACCTCCGAAGTTGTTTTTTAAGTCAATTCTACTCTAAGAAGGAAGTTGCTGGTGTTGGGACTCAAAAATACCCAAACCATGACCTAAAAATTGTGTTTTGGCCCCTTTTAACGAGCTGATGTCTTAGCAGGTCCGCTTAGCGGACCCCCTCCGCTCAGCGGACTCAAAATTGCATCCAGACGCTGATTTGCTCCGCTGGAGCTCCGCTCAGCGGACCCCCTCCGCTTAGCGGAGTCTGCTAAAAATCAGATTTTGTTTTCGCCATAACTCGAGAACCGTAACTCCGAATTGCGCCCGGTTCGAAGCGCTGGAAAGCTTATTCAATGCTCTATCCAATAATGAATGAATGGAAACCAAAATGATGATTTTGGTCATCCTTATTTTGAGTCTTTGGAAGTCCGCTTGACGGTGGCTAAGCGGGCTTTCACCAAAATTGCGAAATCGAAGCCGTGCCTTTGACACTTTATTCCTCAAGGCTCCAATAAGCATGAATACCTATAAAAACAAAGGAAAAACTATCAAATGGTATAAAAGTATATGAAAATACAACTATTCACAAAGTATACATATTTATACACAAAACGGAGAATTATTCAAACGGTATTAACAAAAGAATCGATAAGTGTCACTATTTACATACACAAAATAAGTACATTTTGACACTTATCATTTGTTTGGCTTTGATATAGGCATAGAAATAATGATTATTCCCATCCCCCATCCTAAGCCAATCTACTTTAGCTCTTTGCCTTAGAATTTTTTCCTCCAGTTCATTAATTCTAATAACCTCATCAGTATGGTATTTCACCTTATCAATGATATTGGCATCAAACTTGTTCACCATGTGCTCCTCATGAGCCTGTTTGAGTTCCTCTCTAGCCTTAACTTTCTGCTGTTGAAGATGATTAAGGGGTTTACTGAAGTTTCTCAAAACATGTTGTAGCCGTTTTAGCTTTTTCCACAGAACACACATAGGATCCCCATGAATATGCTGCTCCCAAGAGGCTCTCACCACATTCTCAAACCCTTCCATATCAATGAGACAATTGCTGAACCTAAACTGCCTTTTAGGTCTCCTATAAGTTTTGGTATCCCAAAGATGAAGCATGGCATGGTCAGACACTTGTGGATCCAGAATATTCAATTTACTATCAGGGTATTCCTGAAACCAATCAATATTAGCTAGGATTCTATCAATCCTGGTGTAAATAGGATCATCAGCTCTCTTATTAAACCAGGTGTAATAATCCCCACAGCTCTCCATTTCACTGAGGCCTGTACTATCCATCATGTCCTGCAAGTCCCTGTATTCTTTCTCTGCCACAGTTCTGCCTCCTAGCCTATCTTTAGCCTTTGCTATGTTGTTATAATCACCCATAACACACCAAGCTCTTTGGAGTGTGCTTTGAATTCTAACAATGTCCTTCCAGAGAACCTTCCTATCCTCAATATAATTGTGAGCATACACTGCAGTAAGCCAGAATTTGAATTTACCATCCACATCAGAGACTCTACAATGCACACCAGAATTTGAATTTATAATTATTATTACTACTATAATTATTATCATTTTCTAAAATAATTATTTTATTATAATTCCTAACTGAGATATTATTATAATTAACATAATTTCCATTTTATTTTAATATTATTATTATTGATTGTAATTATTAATATTTTACTATAGGAATTTTTTTTATTCCTATAAATATAAATACTATTATTATTTATTATAATTATTATTTTTTTCTATAATAATTAATTTTTAAAAAATAATATATATTTTATAATTATTATTTTCTTAACTATATATATATATATATATATATATATATATATATATATATATATATGCATATTTTAATAATATTAAATATTTTTATTAATATAAATTTTTTAATATTATGTTAATTTTAGTTATTATATAAGTTACAGACTTTTGAAAAGGATTTCAATCTAATCTGTTAATTTTCATAAATGTAAAATAAATGATATATATTAATAAATTATTAATTGTATGGAATGAAAATAATTAATATTCATAGAATTTTTCAATTCCCAACTTCATATTTTGGCATCTCAGGACCACTATAGTTTTGATGAATTTGCAAAGAAACTCACAGCATTCATGTTAATAGCATAATACGGCAATTGCATATGCATATGAATATAACAATGACTATATTGAAACATTTGAAATATTCATGCTCACCAAAGTCACAAATTGAATCTATACTAAATTGAAATTCATCTTTCAACCGAAAAGAAATGAACACCACACAAAGACAGAAAAACAAAATACACCACACAAAGATTTCTCAAAATAGAAAGATAGAAAGGCTTCTCTTATTCATAAATTGTTGCACTTGATATTCTCTCTTAAATGTAGGAGTGTAAGGATTTGAGAAGTAATCGTTTTCTTGATAACTACCTGTATGATTCGTTTCTTTTACAAGAAATTCTTAAAAATAGCATTTATCATTCACATGACTACCTTCATAATAGTTAAACATGAGATCTTGTTGTTTAGGGGTGATCAAAACCAAACCAACCCAATAGAAAACCGCAAACCAAACTAAACCAAACCGAAACCGCAAAAAATCGCATTTGGTTCGGATTAGTTTGGGTCATTTTTTAACAAAACCGCACGGTTCGGTTCGGTTTGCGGTTTGTATTTTGTAAACCGAACCAAACCGAATCAAACCGCATTATGTTACAACCTAACTTTTACTTATCTCACATCCAACACAAACTTAAACATATGATTTTAGTCCCGATCTTCTTAAATCTCTAATAGCATTATCGCGCCTTCTTTGCCACATACATCTTTCCTCATTTTCTATAATCTCTACTTTCTTATATTCTTTCTTTTTCACCTTCTCATTTTTATGCAAATGTTTCCTATTTTAGTTTCGTTTTTATCGCACATCTTCTTCTCTAATCTCTCAACTCTTTTGTTTTTTCTTTTTCACATTCACTAATCTCCCGTCTCTTCTATTTTTTTTTCATTCTAATAATTTTTATATTATTTTATACTATTATTTTATGTTTTTTATTTCACTTTTGTCTAATTTAATTTTTACATATTAAATAGAAAGTTGTTGTCAAAATATGACGAGTTTTGTTGTTATTTGATAGTGTATGAATGTCTAAATACAAAGTTATGTTGTCATCTATATGTATATGTATGATTCAATAAAATATTTGTAAAAAACCGAACCAACCGAACCGAACCAAACCGCATTAGTTTGGTTTGGTTTGGTTTGGTTCGGATTTTTTTTAAAACCCAACCGAACCAAACCAAACCGCGCGATTTTTTCTCTTGCGGTTCGGGTGATTTTTTTCGTCAAAACCGCCCAAACCACACCGCAAACACCCTATTGTTGTTTATGCTGATACCGAACTTGCATCCAATCAAATTGGTTTGACATCGTAAAACATGTGTTGCACAAAATTAAACAACAGATACCTCAGTGGTATCTAGCAAAGTAAAAAAATTCAAATCCAAATTGAAAATAAAATAAATTAAATAGAATTTAAATGCTCCTACTATCAAGTACATTTATCTATTGTAGCATAGTTGAAGTAATCAACAATCCTCGACAACACCTCCATTTTGTTGGTTGTTAAAATTGTGTTTGTTTGCAGTATAATTTTGTGACAACAAAAATTACAAAGTGTCGGGACCGGCCCAAATAATGTAGAGACCCTGTTCTATTTTTTTGAATAGGGCCTCTAATAAAAAAATTATTTCTTTAAGCTATTATATATTTAAATTATAAATAATATTAAATATTAGATAAAATAATATATTTAAAAACATTTTTTGTAGAAATTCAATTCATATAAATAATATATCCTTTTTATCAGTATCATTTTTTCCTTTATATTATTCTTTTTAGATCTTATAGACATTGTTTCAATTCATATTTATTCAAAAAATATAAACATTCACAAATTTAAATTTTAAATTTTTTTACATTTATGAAATCATTAAAATTTAGACACGCCGTGCTAAGAACCTATTGCACCTCCATCAATAAAGTTAAGCAAATTGTGATGCTGATTTATACAATTTACAATTATAATTTTTTTATATAAAACATACATTAATTTTAAAAAAAAAAACTCATATAAATTTTTTATTAGGAGCTAGACAAAAAGAAAATTGAATTAGTAAGAAAAATTATAAAATATTATAAATACTATATTAAATTGAACTAGACAAGTTGTTAATAATTTAATTTGTTAATTTATTATTAATGTCATTGTAATTATTTAATTAAAAATAAATTGATTTATTTTTATGTTATTATATATGTTAATATATATATATATATATATATATATATATATATATATTAAATTAAATTAAAAACAAGTTGTTTAATATGTTATTATATATATAATTCAACAATACATAAAAAAATAATATTTTTTATAATTGTGTATATTTTACTTAAAATATTTTAAAATTGAAAAGCACCAACATCAATGTAATGTTTTTTCAACAATAGATTAACGTGGTTATCATGAGAAGGATATCTAGCAAAAAGTATAAAACAATTAAAAGAGTTATAATGGTGGAGTCACACACACAATCTTTTCTGCAAACAGATACCCTGCCAGCCGTTATCTATGTATTGCAATTCATTATATTATTGATAAACAATATTATTATTATTCAGTCCCTTATTAACCATATAAAGAGTATACTTATGAGGCCCCCTGTACTTTTGAGGCACTGTGCTGTGGAGCAGGTTGCACAGGCATAGGGCCGGGCCTGCAAAGTGTGAGTAAATTTATATCGTATCCACATGGAATTTTGTTAATTAGACAAGACTAGAGAGATTGTACTTGTTATATAAATGCGTAAAACATGTAATCAAAATAGGGGATACACAGGGCACAATTGATAGAGTTTTTCTATAACTATGAAAATACCTATACTAAACTTACGATTTAAATATCGATTAAGTCTCCCGTTTGAATCTTTTTCCCTTTACCTGAACATGTAAATATCTATGAGGAAAAAATTCAGTTTCTTTGCTTGAACATGTAGTGATCCATCTTTGATCTCGACTAGTCTACAAAATATTTGCCAAGAATTTAATTATTGAGTAGTACTCTTGTTTATTGCAATCACCCAAGTGACTCTAACAAAATCGCACGGATGTTTCTCGTACCTAAAACATCTCATGTCACATATCACATATGAATATCCCATCATACAATAGAAAATAGCAAGATGAGTAAATGGGCAAGTTTGACACATGGCAAGCTCACAACAATTCTCATCTTTTTACAACTTTCTAAAAATGGAAATATTTCTTTTAAATAGTTTTTAAGTTATTTTATTTATTTATTATTTAATTACATTAAGTTAAATCTTTATTTTATTTATTATTTAAAGGATATAGAAGGTTTGATGATACACCTTATAAAAAGGTGTGCTTGTGCCATTGGAAATGTAAACCAGCATTTTCATTTTCTCTTCTCAATGTTCCTTTCTTATTCTCAATGCAATTTCTTCATTTCTCTTCGACCAAAACACACAACATCAATGTCATATTCTTTTCTCTCTCATAAATAAGTTTGGAAGGATCTCACCAAAATTTTCTTCAACAAATTCTTCATGGTTCAGAATTGTAAGGCACTTTAGAACCTTTTCAAACAACAACAACTTCATCATCACTTTTCTGATGGATAACAGCAACACCCACATCACCACACAACCATTGCAAATCATCGTAGCAAAATGTCGCCCGTGAATGAAAGATCCACCACCATGCGATTCGCCGAAGAAGGTTACCCAACCCTACTCACACGAGTTGCTTCTCTATCCTGAAATTCAAGGGCAAAACTCATTATTTTGTCCAACAGGTTTAGATTAATAACTGATTTCATATCAGTTTTTGATATTGTATTATTAGTAGTGGTATTTATTTTCTTCTTCTTTTTAAATGGAGCTTTAACTGAATTTATATGGGTTGTATTTTTTCAGTTATTTTGAATACTCTTGATTTCTACTTGCTCACCGCTTATTCAAAACTTTCAATTTCTCCCGCAAGTCCAACTCAGATTTCTTTTCTTTTCTTCTTGCTTATAATTTGTTGTTTATGATGGTTTTTAGTTTGTTTGAATAAAAATTCTTGGAACTTTAATTTTGTGTGTGATTGTGTTTTTGGAATTCTTGAAGTATTTTGATTTGGATTTATTGATTGATTGTCTGCAAATGTTGAATTTTTATTATTCTGATTTAACTCTTTCCATTTTTCTTTAAATGCAGAAAAAGATTTTGGTTTAAATTATCTTTGAAAGGTTGCATTTTTATCATAATTTGCTTATAATGGATCAATTAATAGAGCAATCAATTAATATATTTAATATCAGTTTAAAAAAATTGAAAATAGAAATAATAAAATAAATTTAAGAGAAACAAACACATAATCAATAATATTAAATTTTAATTTTATGTTGTTAATATTTGGTGTTGTTTATACCATAGAATTATTACTATAATATTTTCAATTTTCATTTTATTACTCTTTATAAAATTTATTATTTAATATCATACAATATTTTTTAATAATTATTGTTGTATTAAACTCTATAAATATTATTACCTAAAAAACACTTTAAAATTGATAACTATTTAAAAAAATTATTTTTTAAGAAAATAGTTAAAACCAAATAGACACATTTAATATTTCATATTTTCAATATATCATTTAATATATTATAAAATTTGTTATTTTAATTGTTCATACTTTTTTTATCTGTTACTCTTTTAAATTTTAATATAGCGCCATTTTTTTTAATTTGTTTGAGACAAAACATAGCAACACTAGAATGATATAGAAAATATATTATAATCCTATTTATTTATAATTTTAAATTAATATTTATCATTTTAATTTTTTTTTCCAAATCTAGAACAAAGAGAGATTTTAGAAATAAATACAAAAATAAATAGATCACTATAACTAATAAGTAATCTGCATTTAATGTACTATTTAATATTTTTGATAATTAACTTCAAATATGTACGATGGGTTGATTTTTTTTTAAAATGCTTTTTATTTTCAACAAATGTTTTTTTTTTTCATTTCTGTTTATTGATAAATTGTGTTTTTTATATTTCATTGAATAAAATAACAATTAATACATTTTGGATTTCAAGAAAAAGAAATACTCATGTTTATGTTTTATAGTCTTGCATTTAGTAAGATTGTCATATTGTTAAAGAATATTTTTAAATTTATAATATAACTGAGTCATTTACACTCTTCATTTTATTTAATCTATTTTTATTTAACATAATAAAATAAAATGAGTACTTTGGCAATTTGCTAATTTATACTTTCTAACAATTTATTTCTATTCTATTTATAGTAACTGCTAATTATTTATTTTAAATTTTTTTAAAATATTTTTTAGTTATATTCATTTGTTTTGGGAATCTTCGTACACAAAACCAATCTCTCATTCATATCTCTGTTTTACCCATTAAATCTCATGCAAATCTTCTAATAAAACTTTAGTTATTATGATACACATGAAGTATTTAATGCTTGAACCATTGGGAAGGTCAAACATCACCTTCCATTCCTTTTCACCCCATAAAATAAACTTTCCTTTGGAATCTTTTGTTTCTTTTTATACACAAAATTAATTCATTCTTTTTATACACAAAATTAATATAATTATTGGTCACGTATATTACCAAGGCTACTACTATCATTACTAATTTACTATCAATTTTGCATATTCTAAAATCTACAAATAGTGTGAAATCTCTCCACCAAAGCAAATCTCACTGTTATTAAAATCAACCATGCTTCACTTTTGTAAAAACAACCATCACAATATGTATTTTTTGTTTTGTATAAGTGAATGAAATAATATACTTTTATCCATAAATCATTTATAACTACATATTATTATTAATATTATTATTATCACATATTAATATTACTATTATTATTTAGAATAAAATATATTTAAAAATCAAACTTGAAGGAAGAGATTTAAAAAAATAACTGGAGATTCTATGGTACGTGGATATTCTAAAATGGTATAACATTTATACTAAAAATTATTATAATATTTATTTTAACAAAAAACATAAGATAATTATGATGTATATAAATCACAACTTTCTTATGTAAAAAATAAATTTCTTATTATTTTAATTTATTTTATTATGTATTAAATATTTATAAAAAAATGGAAAAATATAATTGTATAATATATGAATTTTATATTCATAAAATATTTTTGCTAATTTAAATTCATATTATACGATCCTAGACCATGAGTATATCCTTACTATCTCATAAATTTAAACACGTGCCTCGCACGGGTATACACACTAGTATCTTTATAAATCATAAATATTTCCACAATCCTATAAGAGAAGACTCATTTACAAAGAAGCAAATCACACACTTCATATTATTTGGGAACGTTCATCTACGGGACCTAATATTAGAGAACTAGTTAGTCATCTCTAAGGAATACACGACTATTAAATTAAAGTAAGAAATTAGACTTACAAAGATTATAGATGATTCTCTAATGATGGATTTCGTTTCCCCTATTCCCTTGCTTCACCATATGCTTTTTTTCATGAAAGTTCAAAAGCCAAATAATTAAACACTTTTAACATTACATAAAGAAAATATAGAAATTGTAAAATTGCACATCTATCAACTCTAGTCGTGCCTCAATTAAGCAATTGGATGACTTGGTAATTTGAAATCGGAGAAATCATGCAACTCCATAAAAGAGAGTTATGTACTTTTGTTAATTTTCTTGGCAATGACTCAAAATAGTGCCAATCTAATTTGGTAGCACCTTTATTAGTTACTCCCTCCGTCCCATAATAAGTGAGTTAGTTGACCATTTCACACATATTAAGAAAATTGTATATAAATATAAGAGAGAATAATGTTTTTACTATAGTACCCCTTATCATATATTGAAAATGATGAAATTTTTATTAATTAGATGGTAGAATTGAAAAAAATATATTAAAAATTTAAAATGAGTAATTTATTTTAGGACACTATTTTATCTCAAATAGGTCATTCAATATGGTACAAAGGGGGTAATGGGTTTAATAGCACCACTATGACTTTTGACTAGGGATGACAATGGGCAGGGTATTATAGTAACCATCTCTATATTTGCGGTTTAAAAAAATCTTCGTATCCAAGCTCATACCCGCGTGACCACTAATGTTCATACCCGTACTCGTATCATATGGGTACTTCAATACTCATAGATTCGTATTCGTTTATTCACATTTGTAGTAAATTAAATTTAATTAATTAATTATAAAATATCATATATTTTTATATTTTTTTAAGAATAAAAAAAATTATAAATGTTTTTTATTGAGTTAAGAAATAAATAAATATTTTTATTAAATTGTGTAATAGTTTAATAGCGATATATTATTTAAAAATTAATAAACATATATTTATGAGAGATATATTTGCTTCAAGAGTAAGTTATTATAATTTACTCCACATCATGACCATTAATTTTTTTCAATTTAATGGTAAAAAATAATTAGTAATAGTTTTCTCTCACCATATATAATTACTTATTATTTTTAACCATTAGATTGAAAAGAATAAATAGTCAAGATGTAGAGTTAGTTATAATCACTTACTCTTTGAGTAAATATATCTCCTCATATTATATATATATATATATATATATATATATATATATATATATATATATATATATATATATATATATATATATATATATATATATATTGCGGGTGTGAGGCAAGATGAGTAGTAAGATAGTCATCCCTGCATCCATACCAACTTATTTAATACGTAATTAACAAGTGTCTGTATCCAGTCTATTTTGCAAATTTTTAATCTATCCGGTGTGAATATTTTTTTTCAAGTATTCTTAATATATGAGGCAAATTGCCATTCTTATTTAATGGTTCCCAAAGAGGTAAAATAAATGCCTGTAATTAGGTAAAAAAAAAAAAAAGTGATATAGAAGATATGATAAAAAATATTAAAAATAACTAATACTAAAAGACAAGACAATGAATAACCACATAACTACTAGTGGACCCCAATCGAATCTTCACATTGTCTCTTACACAAACCTTTGAGTCCATCGGTGTGTGGAGTGGTAACTTCACCAAACACCTTGGCTTGTTCTAAGCAACAACAAACAATTTCATTTTCATCAATATTTAACTCTTGCCAAAAAATATCCTAACTTGAATATAAATTCTGCTGCCATAACATAACCTCAACGTTAGACACAAACCATGGAAGAATCAAAGAAGCAACAACTAGAGTCCGATGATGACACTCCAAGTCCACCACCTCAATCTCAAGAGCTTTCTTATTTTCTCAAAGAAAATGAACCGGAGAACGAAGGCACTTCAAACAGCGTCGTTAAACAAGAGCGCAACGAGCGCGATCACGCTACATCTTCACTCGATCAAAGTATGTATATCGCTCATTTTTATTTTGTTTATAAAATATTTTATTTGATATGTGTTCTTTATTGTGGTTGCAGTTCCTGGTGGTGGAACTGATACAAACTTTACAAAGGACTCAATTGACAGAGGTTGTTTTCTAGATTTTTGTATTTGGTCATTGAATGTTTTGAGAGATGATTAATTAACTCAAATTTTAGTTCCTTCAGATGCTGTTCTAGCAAGGGTTGAATCACAGAAAAGATTGGCTTTAATTAAAGCATGGGAAGAAAATGAGAAGACAAAAGTAGAGAACAGGTAACATGCTTTTTGCATTATAATTGTACTACTATTTTATATACATCAGATACCAGATACACCTTTGTTCAGAGGTGATCGGATTGGACACTGACACATGTCAAATACGAGACACGCCTTTGCTTAGAGGGTGGTGAGATATTATATGAAAAAACTCACCAAAATGTCAAACAGGGCATATAAGATGCAATCTGCAGTTGATTTGTGGGAGGATAATAAGAAGTCATCAACTGAAGCAAAATTCAAAGGAATTGAGGTAACAACAAATGTTCAATTTTTGCACCATTATTGTTCAATATTAGTTACATTACATGAAGCAAATGTGAAGTAAAAATTTGTATGATGAATGAACAGGTAAAATTGGACCAAAAAAAGAGTGAATATGTTGAAGATATGCAAAACAAAATAGCTGAAATTCATAAATCAGCAGAAGAGAAAAAGGCAATGATTGAAGCTCAAAAAGGTGAAGAAATTCTGAAAGTAGAAGAAACTGCTGCAAAGTTTCGTACTCGTGGATATGAGCCAAGAAGACTTCTTGGATGTTTCGGTTTTAGGCTTTTTCGTTAATTCAAAAAAATGCAAAAGAAAAACTTTTACCCTAGCTTGGTTGTTATTCTGATACATTTTTAATTTAAATTTTGCTTATTGTATCGTTTGTCTTTTTTTATATAGTTCACTGGTTAAACATAAACTCGGATCGTGGTCGAGTGTACTAAAAAATCAACAAAGTCGTGTTGTGAAAGATTATTAAGTCGGTTGACTTAAATCCGATGATTTAGATTTGATCTTATTATTTTAAAGTTTACTGTAAATATTAATCATGCATTATATTGAACTATTAGATTGAGATTTTAGATTCTAATTGATAGAATTAAAATCTTTAAACTCTATTGTACTATGCACTAATGAGTTAGTTCTTTCAAACGCAATATCCTCGTATTTATAGCAACTTATGCATGTTAAGCTCATGCTACCATGCATGTCACTTATGTTCTCATGCATTGTTAACTATATCATCATCTTCATACATCATACATAGAGTAATACTAGATATTTTAGTCTACAAGCTACTACTTCTTCTAATACTCCCCCACAAGCTCAAGGAGGGACAAAGGTTGGGACTTTGAGTTTGGTGCAAAGTTCTTGATGAAAAGCAGTCGTGCCATGAGATTTTATGAGAATGTTTACAAGTTGCAAGGAGCATGGAACATGTTAAATCTTCATCTTCTTGGAGATAACACACTCACGAATGAAATTTATATCAAGTTCAATATGCTTTGTGCGAGCATGAAGTATTAGATTGTGGGACAATATGGTTGCACTAAGATTATCACACAAAAGAGTGGGAGGTCGGAACGGTGCTGTAAGCTCACTAAGAAGTGATTCTAACCAGGGCAATTTAGAAGTAGTGTGCAAAAGAGCACGACATTTGGCCTCATTGCTTGATCTAGCCACAAGAAGTTGTTTCTTAGAACTCCATGACATAAGATTAGGGCCAAAGAAAATGCAGGATTCAAAAGTAGAACAATGGTCATCTGAATCACTGACCCAGTCGAAATTACTATACGCATGTAAAGAGAACTTGTGTGACAAATGAGTTGGAGAAAAAATATACAATGTGTGATGAAGCCACTAAGATATCGTAAGATCCTCTTAATTGTTGTCTAGTGGAAGTCTAATGGTGAGACCATAAATTGACATGATTTATTTACACTTAAGACAATATTTGGTCGTGTAAGAGAAACAAAGTTTGGTCTAACTCATCCTTACAAAAACGGCTTCTAAGGTGAGGGTGGCGCTCTAAATAAACTATTTCAAGGTTCTATCTCAAATCAATGTGGGATTTGGGATCTTCCAAATACACCCCCTTCATGCCCAATACTCTTTTAGGCTTTGTGTGTGGATTTTAAATGGTGGGTGAACCTAGGTCTGGTCGATATTCTTTAATATCATATTAAAGTTTGACTTAACTCATCCTTACAAAACTGACTTATAAAGTGAGGGGGTAACTCTATATAAACTTTTGTAAGAATTTATCTCCAACTAATTTGGGACTTAGGATCTTTCCAATATTATGATTTTAGAAATAAATCCAAGTATACTTGGTATTGTTAGAACAAGATTTGGTTATGCATTCAATCTTTAAGTTTTGATGATAACAACACATATATTTTATATGTAAACAATTTTGTTTCTAGTGGTTTCTTAAGTGTGCAGATTAGAAGCTCTTATTGATTCAGGGTTGTTGTCTAAAGAATCATCATAAATATGCTCGGTGTGCCATAAAGACTATTCACATCCACTTCTAAAGAAATATCATTGGTTATGAAGAATGTTGAATGCTAACCAGAAAGAGGATCTCATGTGTACTTCTCAATAAGTTGTTGCTTCAGAATTCATAAGTGTGTATAAGAAGAAAGAAGTCTGTTAGACTTCTGGCTCCTAGACCAGAAAACAAGATTGCACCAGAAACAAACTTTTGCTTTAAAAGATCAGAAATCAAGATGAGTCTTCGGAAAAAGTTGTTGCTTTTTATCTCTGAAGACAAATTCAAGATTAAAGTTAATAAAGATCAAGATTGGAAATCTAAATATCAAACATCAGATATGCAGATTATAAGTCACGAAAAAAGCTCAGTTTTCGAGACTTGTGTATCAGAAGAGTTTTCATCTATAGTCAAGGACTTGTTCCTTAGATAAGTTGTTTCTTTATATATATATATATATATATATATATATATATATATATATATATATATATATATATATATATGGAAATAATGCTTTTATTGAGAAAGACTTTGGTACTGATGCATACAACATCATCTGGACTCATTCTCCTTTCTCAGATCATATATCTTATATCTTCCAGATATAGTTCATTCTTAGATCAGAAGGATGACTTCGTATTTCAGGAAAGCTACTGCTACCATTTGTGAAAGACAAGGTTTGAAATCTAACGATTTTGATGATCCTATGCTTCGTAACAAAGTAGTTTTTGAACTACACATTAGAAAACTCATCAGAATAACAAAAATAAAAAGTTGATCATTTTCATGCTTTCTTTACTTTAGAACATAAGTACATCTTTTAAAGATAAGATCAAGAAACTTTCTCAAGAAGATTACAGTACAATAATATGCTTAACAAATCCACTATTACAAGACGTTTGTGCTATTCAGAAGTTGTCTTCCATGTTTTCATGATAAAGTTTCAAGCTACAGGCCTAGGAAGTGACGTGTCATACTATCCAACATCTACACTTAATACTATCTGTTGGAAAGTAACCGTTGATATTGGATAAGACCTTTCTATCCTTACGACGTCTCTTTTGAATACTATAAAAGAAGATTAAATATTTCATAAGCAGTGTTGAAGCTCACATGCTCAAGCGAAGCAGAAGATAAAGTTATGAAAGTTGAAAGCCAAATAGAAAAAGGGATAAAGAATGAAAAGAAAGAAGAGAAAGAAGAACACTACAAGATGTTATACTGATTGATCGCGACTTTATGTGTCTATTAGTTGGAAGACTGCAAGTGCACAGTCGTGTCGTGTAGTTTTAAAAGATATCGAATCCACAGGGACTATAAATCGATTTACCGTTATCTAAGGTTACTATGTAAAGCTAAGGCTAATGATATTTGGATTGTTTATAAATGGGGAAACTAAAATCTTAAATCTAGGTAATAAAATAATAAGCGAATATCGGTATGTAGTTCGTCTAACTTAGGTGATCTGAAGTTCCATGGGCCAGATTCTTATTAAATAAAAAATCTTTACAAACTATGTCATTTAAAAGTCCTCCTCTCAAACTTTCGCTCTATTGATTAAGAGTACGATCCTAATTCATAATGTACGCTCTCGCCATCCCACCAGATTTAGAAACGCTTTTTGAAAACATCATAATTGATAAAATGCCTATTTCATGCAGACGTTATTTAATTAAAAATCCTTGTCTCAAACTCTCGCTCTGTTGACTCAGATTATGCTAATATTCCCTAACGTACGCTCTTGCTGTCCCGTGTTGAGTTTAAAAACACTTTTTGAAAATAAATAAAACCTAATTAGTTTTAATACGCTCTCGCTGTCCTTAAAACTAATGTCGTGTGTCTACTATCTGGTTAAAGATCTCAAACTCTCGCTCTGTTGATTTTAACCTTAATCAATTCTAAAATCTCAAACTTTCGCTCTGTTGATTTTATAACTTTAATAAATACAATTAGACACAAAAACCAGAAATAGGTGATTTTCAATAAAACATTATTTAGGCCAATTTATTTCGGATCCCTTTGTTTAGATTACTTTACATACCGATATCTAATTAAATTAGCCAGACATACTTATTAAATTAAACATGCATAAATAATAATAATAATTAGGCATATTCATCAGTGTATAATAATTAATCATGCAATTAATAAGTAAATATTGTAAATTAGAAACCTGAATAATAATGAAAACTGGAATTAAACTCTGAATCTTCTAGTACTCGAACTCTCCACTACAGGTCGATTGGATTGTTCTTCAATTAATTATCCAGCAGAAAAATAAATCAAGGAATAAAAAGACTTGAATCTAACGTAAGGTTAGACCGATTAAAGGTTCACAACAATTTCCGGTGTAGAAATGGTTGTGAGAAAAGATGAACGCGAATTGAAAACAATACTGGAATTAAAATTGTTGAATGAAAATAGTACGAAAGCTTAAAACTAAAATGTTGATCCTTGCTAAAAAACTCGGACCCCTTTTCATGTGCTATCCATGTGGTATTTATAGGTCTAGGTTTGCAACGGGCGTCTCACTTCCAGTTTTCACGTCTCCTTACTTTTCTCCGTGAATATAGTGGCGCTTTGAAAACGGAAACAAAAATAAAGCACGTCTTTGAGACGTGCGTCTCAAGTGCCCTAAAAATGTGGAAACGGGCATCTCCATGATGACGTGGTTGGGGATGTGTGAGACGGATGTCTCACTTGACTTCTGAAGTGGGGACGGCCTATTGGGCACTAGAGACGGGCGTCTCCTTGTGCTGAGGTGGCAGCTTCAGCTCCTTCGTGGGCTGGGCTTCCACCATTTTTCTTTCGGTCTTGTATGTTTGCACCTTTAGATTGCTTTAGCACCCCTCTTTTCTTCTCTTGATTAAATATGGATCGATTTTGCTCTGTTTCTTCTTCTTTTCATACATATGCTCGCACAGACGCATTACATGAAACAATGAAAAATACCCGCATAATACCATAATATAATAACTAAATTAAACGAAAATGCTAACATTATTTATGGAAATCAAGTCAAATATATCATATAAATTCGTGTTATCATTGATTAATTACATATTTGTAGAATTATGTAAAAGCAAGGAGTTGTTGCTCATTACTTGCTCAAACATTTTTTTTAATATCTTTTATACTTAAATTTGTGTAATTCGTTTTTCAGAAGCAATCATGTAAACACAAACCATTAAGCAAATGGAAGTTATTTGTTCCTTGAGTGACTAATGTTAGTCTGTAGACTCAAAAAGACTTTGATAGGTTTTCATTTTGGAGAAATCTCCTCCAAAGGACCAGTTGGGTCAGAATCCTTAAGGAGTCAATGATCGTTATATCTCTTAAGGGATCAGGTGGGTCATAATTCTTAAGAGATCATAATAGTTTATTATTGTGCTGGTTGTTAGTCACTAGTGGTTGGCCCGTGTATTTGTAATCATTTTGATGATAGTGGATTAAGTCCTTTTCTAAGGCAAAATCACCTTGGCGGGTGGACAGGATTAACCTTTTCTAAGATGAACCTGGATAAAGTGATTGTGTCATTTTTATCTTCATAGCACAATTTATTGCTCATCATTTTGAATGATAGTGTTTCTAAAGGGAAATTTTTTGAAAACCCTATTTAAACCTTCCTTTCTTGTGTTTTTCTCTACCTTCAGATATATGCATCTACAAAGGCAATATAATAGAGGGAACACGACTTGAGGGATTAGGTGTGGGTCCCTAAAGATATATGCGCATAACATCAAAAGGCACATCAAACACAGTTAAAGAGAATGGAGCATGCAGTCAATGAGACTTGTCCAAACAACGTGATTTATACAACATAGTAGTCTCTTTACTAGAAAAATGAATATTACAATGTTTGAGAGCAAGTTTAATAGCAGGAAAGTATGCATGACCTAGTCTATAATGCCACAAGAAAATAGTGCTAGGATTAGTTACATCATACACAACATAACAAGATATATAGTTGACATTTGTAAATGAAGAAAATGAAGTAGGATGATGATGAGAAGATATGCTTGAAGGCTTCAATTTCAGCTGTGGAAAGTACTAGTCGTGGAAAGTACTCTAGAAACCTGAGATTTGATGTAACATTTGTCAGCAATGAACTCAAACACAACATGATTATCTCTAGAAAATTTTTAGACTGGGAGTAAGTTTTCTGTGATGCAAGAGTCATAAAGAATATCCTTAAGTTTAACTAAAATAGCAAGATAAGATTTTGAAAACACACAAAAGGAACATACACCATGAATTTCTAATGATTGGACATTGGCAACACCGACTCAACTTTGTCCTACATAGGATTTCTTGGTGTGCAAGAAAGATGAATTAGAGTTAAGGTGACGAGAAACACTTGAATCCGAAAATCAAGCTTGGTTCTCAAGCTCTTTAGGAAGTGAATATATGTGTAGAGGCCATCATAGCTAGTACTGGTGAATTAGATGTGGAGTTTTCAAGTTTGTCATTTAAGGCACCTGGAAAGTCTATTAACTTCGGTTGAGTTTGAGTAGGTGTGAAAGCCTCGTCATACATGTGCCAGCAATCAACTACAACGTGACCATATTTACCACATAAGTGGCATGTAGGTCCTATACCAGGTGAAAATTGAACTTTACAACGACCTCTTCCTCGATTCATGAGACCTCTACCTCGACTATGTGAACTATTTTCATGCACATCACTTGTTTGATTATATGCATGTGCCACATTTGCAGCTACATTTGACATAGTGATCTCCTGCCTAAATTTTTCAACTTAAGCCTCTTGCACATACAGGAAAGTTTCCACTTCATACAAAATCCGCACGAAACTTTCCAGCGATGCAGTTGTAGCAAGGTGTGAAGGGTTCTTCATGGCAGAGTAATGTATAAGAGGTGGTTAATTTCTTGAAATTGATTAAAATTGTAACTAAAAGTTACTTATGGTAGTTAGAGAGCGCAAGAAACCATACAAGATGATTGATACAATGATATAATTATATCTTTAAACTTCATTGTATCAGGCACTAATGAGTTAGTTTTACAAATGCAATTCCTTAGTATTTATAGCAACTTATGCATGCTAATCTTATATTACCATGCATGTCACTTATGTTCTCTTGCATTTATAACTATATAATCATCTTCATGCATTATACATAGTGTGATACTAGATGCCTTAGGTACCGTTTGGCCTGTCTTTTTGTTAACTTATCTGTTTTTTTAAAGGACACATAAGGCCACACAATATTTTTAAAAAGCTCCTTTTAAAAGAAGTTACTTTTCTATTAACAACAATTTAAAGAGCTCATTATAAAATACAATTTAAGGAGCTTCTTCTAAAGCTTTTAAAAGTAACTTTATAAAAACTTTTCGAAATATATATTTGTACATAAGTATATATCTTCGAATCCCGGTAAATATAATTTATACTATTATATTATTATAAATTATTTTTTAATTCTTCACACCAGCATACATTTTTACAATTCTTCCCATATTACTTTATTTTATCTAATTCCAAAAAAAAAAAATATTCATTCACGTGCCAATATTATTATTATTGTTGTGCATTATTTAACTATGATGGAGGATTATTGAATTTGTTAGTTTAGTTTTCTAAAATTATTCATATCATAATATCAATTATTTTGCTAAATATTTTATAACATCTTTAATATCTTTTATTAATATAGTAATAATTTATTTTAATTGATATCCATTTTTGTGTAAAACATTTATATATATATATATATATATATATATATATATATATATATATATATATATATATATATATATATGTATATATATTTAATATTTTTATTATTTTTAAAAGTATGAATCGAATTCAGTATTTTCACTCGCAAATATTTTACATCAAACACTTTATTAAATTTGGACGAAAAATTATATTTTATTACTTTCTCATTTTTTAATATTAGTTCATATATATATATATAAATAAAATATTTTCATAAAAATATATCAAACGATTTTTAGTTTACAAATATTTTTAAAGTTGAAAAATTATAAATATTACCAAACAACTTTAACTTTATTTATAAAGATTTTATTTTTAACTTTAGCTTAAAAGTAACTTTTACAACTGAAAAAAGCTTGGCCAAACGATATACTAGCTACTACTTCTTCTAACACTGATCCTTTCAAAGTACATGCGCACAACTACTTCTTCTAATACTGATCCTTTCAAAGTACATGCGCACAACTACTTCTCATAACAATATATTTTACTTTTGAAGTACTTAGGACAACACATGCTTGCATTTTACATGTCTAAGAAACTAGTGAATTTCCTAAAATGTGACATGTTCCACTTGTGCTTTTCTATCAATTTTAAATCCTACATAATCAGAATCATAATATTTGACCAAATCACATAGACTATCTTTTGGAACTACTATAGAAAATCCATACTATAACGGTTGGAAAAGGGATACCACGACATCTGACCAACCGTTGTGAGGTAAGGGGTGATTGTATGCCTGGTGCTTTCCACCACAGTCGTGAGACCGTGATGATAAGTTAGAATGTGCACTAGATATCACAACTGTTGCAGTATTTATGATGAGTGATATGTGTCATACCCCAAAATTTGCCCATACTATTTCTCCTATTCAAACTCAAATACACACTCTCCTAAGCAAAGATCAGAGAACTAGGGTTTGGTTCTTTCAAAGGAAAATCACTGAATCAATGGCTCCAAGACATCTCACATGGCTCAATGTATCCCACATTACCTCCATGACAAGTATTAAGACCTATCTCAAATATCTGGTCACTCAAAAGTTCAGAAAGTCAACAGTCGACTGATTGACCCAAAAAGTCAACTGTGGTCAAAGTAAAGTCAAAACTCCTGATTCTTTGTCAAGATCCTCATATTGAAGTATCATTCACCATTTTATTCAAGAATTGATCATGGTTCATCAAGGAAAGATCAAAAATCAACAATTCAAAAAGTTTCTAAATTAGGGTTTTGTATAGGAAAAGTCAACTGAACTTTGACCAGCCATAACTCTCACATGGAACATCAGAAATTTTCCATCCAAAGCTCATTTTGAAGGAAATTGAATTCTCTACAAAATTGTCTCTCACATGCCAAGTCCAAAAATGCTTCATTTAAGAGATATGGACCAAAACATTACAGGTCCTTTTCAAAAGTCAACAAAAAGACATTTTTTTCAAAAGAACATAAAATGAGCATGGAATATAATTTTGATATGATACCAAATAAAATGGTTAGAGGACTCTCTAAGGATTCTAAAAAGTCTTAGAACACTTCCATACCTCAAAAATTGAGAGAGATAGGCCTTGTCAAAGTTGAGCAATCTCAAGGGAAAAATATGAAAAGAAAAGGTTCCAAAATCCAAAATTTTCCAAATGGGCCTATGTTCTTTTCATCCAAACCTTATCCTAGGCCCATCCACGTGCTAGAATCAAGAGTATTTTATTTTTACTATTTTTATTTATTATTTTATGGTTTTAATTCATTTAAAATCATGATTTAATTATATAATTATAAAAATAATACAAGATTTGATTGTGCCTCAATTTTAAGTCAAGAAATCAATCACTATATGCCAGCAAGTCAATCAAATTTCGTGTGAGGAAAGATTGGGTGAGAAAGATTGAATTTGTTCAATTTTAGAAAGCATACAAAATCAAATTTCCAATCACATTCAATTCTTGATTCAAAGGAGATTTGTTCCAATTTTCTTGACCTAAAGCATCTCCTATAAGTACTGAGCAGAGCCAAATGCCAAGGGTTCACGAATTCTGCCTCCAAGAATCAGATTCAAGTTCTTAAAATTCAAGAAAGCTTCAAAAATCGATTTCAGAATTTGGAGTGGATTCAAGGAGTTTAGAGGGCACTAACACGTTCTTGGAATATCATTGATCGTTCTCCAATCATTAGCAGGATCTGAAGCGCCCAGAATCGTCTTCAAATTCCCCACGGTTTGCACATTCTTACTTCGGTTCGATCTCATTGATTCTTGCATTCTAAACGAATTTTAGTTGCATATTCGTGATTAGCATGGCGTGATGTTTGTTTCTGAAGTTTTAATTGCGTTTATGTGTCCACATGAGTTGTTCACCATAGTTAGGGTTTGAGACCTTAAGAAAGGGCTTTCTGTTTCAGAACCAATTGCAGGGATATGCAGGCACTGTTGTAATCGTGAGAACAAGACGGTCTCAACCGTAGCTTCAGATTGAACTATTAACGTGTGTATAAGGTTTATGTGTGTGCAGGTGATATAGTGACAGCCGTTGTCCATAGGTAGAAGATGACATCTAAGACGACGGGCATGGGGTTGAAGACGATTATGTGTCACCGTATCACTGGCTCATTTGAAAGATGGCGCGCGTTTGTTTTTTATATTTATTTATCACATATTTTGGTTCCATGTTGTACTATTAACAAACAAAGCTTGCAGCTCGGCGTCCTCACTCCTCAACCGTTGGATCTCCATCCAAACCAATCCAATGCACAGCAGGGCGCAGATGCACCATGTTCCCTCAGTCCACAGCTACACAAGATTCCAGCTAAGTCTTTTTCTTTTATTTATTTTATTTCAGTTTTATTTATTTTATTTAATATTATTAATATTTGTTCTACTTTACTTATATTTATTTATTATTACTTAATATATTTATATACTTATTTATTATATTATTATTTATTTATTATATAATATTTAATTTTCTTAATATTTTATTTATATATTTGATATTTAAATCACCTATTTATTTTAATTGCATATTTATTTTGTTTTTCTTATTTAATTATATTTAATTATTTACTTATTCAAAAATTCATATTTTAATTCCAAAAATTCCTAAAAATTATCTTACACTCGATTTAATTTTTCTTATCCCGATTTAATTAATTAGGTCGCGAGACCAATAATTAATTAAATCAATTTATCACTATACTCAATTTGTACCCTAATCAGGGTTTACGAAGATCATTCCCTACACTGAATATTTCTTTTGTGCCTTTTCAGGGTTATCAACATGGTTCCTTCCGACTATGCGCTCGATCAAGACTCAAAGCTAAGTACCCTATTTTATTTTTTAAAAGTCTATTTTGTTTCCTTTTGATTTTAAGGGTTTGTCTTGCCTTCATTTTTCTGCCTTTGCCATTTTTCAGGGTTAACTCCGAGGCTTCCCGCCAACCATATCAGATCAAATTCGAAGCTAAGTGCCTATTTACTTTGTTTATTTTAAATTTCTTTATTCTTTATTTTTAGGGTTAGTGACGTTTGCCTCCGAACCGATAATGCACTCACCCCTCTGCTTATTCTTTCTTTTCCAATTTTCAGGGTTTATCGAATGCCAAAGCTACGCGTATTGGTAACCCTAAACCCTAACTCTAATATTTTCCGTTTTAATTGTTTAATTATATCCCCTGGTTTCAATTCCCCTCTCCTCCGCTGGTTACAATTTCCCTTCCCCGTATTTGTTATATTGCGTGGTTAGTAATTCTAGGGAGTGCAAGCCTTGTTAATTGAATTAGAATAACTAATTACAAGATAATTTAATTGAATTAACCACGTGATTGTTGCACACACGCACACTTTTGGGGTAACCTCTCTGTTGCCTTGTTGCCTGTTGCCTTGTTGCCTGTTGCCTTGTGTTTTTGCAGAATAAGCCATGTCCCTCGAAAACGAGGATACCTCAGCCATGCTGCCTCGATAAATAAAGGTCATACGACCCTAATGATGCTGCCTTCGATACACTATATGACCTCGACCCTCGGAAGTTGCCTACGGAAAAGGCTGAGGTATCTTCTGGCTGCCTACGAAAAAGGCTATTCTGATCCTTCCCTTTAGACTACCTGCCTCTCTATGGCATGGCACAGTTTTAAGGCGAACGATAACTCGACGACCCTTCAATCTCCAAATGAAAGGCTTCCTGCCCTCTTATGGCGTGGATAGACCCTTTCACCCTGAAAGGCTAAAAGAACGCTCTTTAAACTATAAGGTAATTGCCCCTAATTGCTTTGCCTTGCTCTAAAAACCTTTTTTTCATATTCTTTCTCATAAACCTTCAAAAAGCTACGCTTATTTACAAGCTAAAGTCTTATTTCATTTCTACACTTTTTCTTCAAAGAGCAAAGCAATTAAGAGCCCATGGATAACCATGGATGAAAAGGGTGCCTTACACCTTCCCTTTGCATAAATTACCCCCCGAACTCAGTTTTTATTTAAAAGGTTTTTCTTGTTCTTTTAGCCTTTCTGATTAATTTGGATAAAATAAAAGTCGGTGGCGACTCTTGCTTACCGCGACATTTATATAAAAGTCAGTTCACCGTATTACAGAACTGGCGACTCTGCTGGGGATTTTTCGATTAGAAAGAGGGGTTACCTTAAAAGTTTAGGAACACTTTAAATGTTTTCTATTGTTTGCTTTGTTGTTTTATTTTTCAGGGGCGTTTTGGGAATTAACTGAAGGACGAATCCTACACCCGGATTCAAGTACATCTAAGATAGGAGGTGGCATAGTCATGGCGACCTCCTTCATGTATGTGGAGGATTGGTCAATATGAGAGTTCACACTTAAGTTAGGCCTCTATGGGTGTTTGCATGCTTCTCTTGTATGAGGGAGGTTCGTGCGGATGTCCGTGGGTTAGTCGGAGCTTAAGGACCTTTAGTTACCTTTAACCCATCTTGAATTTTAGGAACGTAGTGGGGGGACTACTCTTGATGTATGTTGAGAGCATAGTCGCTACCCGATACTACAACTCAGATAGGTTCTTTCTCAAAGTATCATTGCATGGTATGTATGTATCATGTTCGAGGGTGCTTTAGAAGGGCTGACAATTCTGGGTAACTCGGTAGAACCCGTTGCTGAAATCTCCTTATCCATAGAAATATCCTTGGGAAGGACACCTGATCAGACTCCATGCAAGCCTTAAGCCAAAAATTGTGTGACTTGTGTGACTTACATGACTTGTTTATACTACTAACCTTCATTTCCTTGCAGGTTTTGTTAAAAGGACTTGTTTGTCCTTACTGCCTCGCCCTATGCCTAAGTGAAATGCATTCGCATAACATCATGACATCATGACATCATAAGCATAACATGATTAACTAACCCTTTCAAGGATCTTAGGAATTTAGGGCGCACAATTTCAGGTGCTCTTATCAAGGACTGAATTCCTATCTAGGGGCAAGAGGATTTATTTTCCTCTGGCCGTGTGCCTTCCAATTCAAAGACACAGTACCTAATCAAGGGGCAAGAGGATTTATTTTCCTCTAGCCATATACTTTCGAATTTAGAAGTACCCCGAATCAGAGGCGATGACCCACTCGATATGGTGAGCTTGATTCTCAAAGAAGGATGTTCAAAGACAAGAGTCGGAATTCTTCAAACAAATATGCGACCAAATCACTTTCCAATGTTGCTAACTAAATTCCTTAAAGATCCTTGAAAACATTTCATTTGCATTCATGACATTGCATATTTCTAACTTTGTTTTCAGGTTCCGCCTCGATAATCATTCCTCTCAGATATAATCAAGCTGGAGATTCATTCTGACAAGCCTTTTTACATTCCAAAACTTCTTCAAATAACTCATCGACTCTAACGAGCAAGCATTCTCTATCAGATATGGTCTAATGTATGACCCGTTCCGGTATTTTCAGTCAGATATGGTCTAATGTATGACTCGTTCTGGCATTATTCATCATATATGGTTTAATGTATGACTCGTTCTGGTATTCTCCTTCAGATATGGTTTAATGAATAACTCGTTCTGATATTCTTCCTCAGATATGGTCCAATGTATGACTCGTTCTGACATTCCAACAGATATGGTCTAATGTACGACTCGTTCTGCTATTCCAACAGATATGGTCTAATGTACGACTCGTTCTGACATTCCTCTGCAGATATGGTCTAATGAATAACTCGTTCTGACATCCTTCAACAGACAAGGTCTAAATGTACGACTCGTTCTGATATCCCTCAATATATATGGTCTATTTGCTCTGACGCCCTCTATCACATATGGTCTAAATGCATGACCCGTTTCTCTCATCACGAACAACGCTGTGCACAATCTGAAAGGTCGCAATGGACACAACCAATCTGTGGGGACAATTCTGATCTCTACACTAGTTCCACAACAAAGACGCAAGTCAGATGCACCTAAGCGTCAATTCACCCGGATCAATATGTCATTGGCTCATGCATTATGACACTTGTTGAAGTCAGAATTGATTACTTTGAAAGACCCTCCGAGGAATCCTAGTACTTCCTCTTCTCATTATAATCCCAATAATCCTGGACATGACACTAATAATTGTTGGACACTGAAGAATCAGATCAAAGACATGATCGATGCTGGCGAAGTTGAGTTCAATCTTCTTAAAACTCCTAGGGTGATCACCACTTCCACGCCTAGTCATGACAAGACTGATTAACGTCTAGAAGGATGCAATTTTGGATCATTAGTCCTACTTCCAGTTGCAATTTCTTTTCTGTTTGTTTAAACATTCAAATCATGATAGACATTATCTGTTTTAATAATCATCATCAGTGCATTGCATATATTTGTCTTGAATAAATTATTTCGCTATCACTCATTTTAAATTATGTCTCTACTTTGCATATGTTTTCTGATATTCAACTCCTGTTAAAGCTGTATGCCTTTCGAGGGAGGATGACGAAAACAATACCACAACCTCATACAATATGCTTTTGAACAGACTATGCTGACAATGTACATGCATTGTTTCAATTCCTAAACAGCGGAGATATAAGGATGATAATCCCTCGTCAACCCCTTTGAGCCTAAGAAGTAGAAGTTTCTTTCTTGTACTAATTAAAACCCTTGATCATAACCTGGGGCAAGGTAGTTCTCAATTAATTTGGCTGTGCATTCTATTTTAAGAGAATCATTCAGTACACCTTTCAACAAAGGTTTCAATCACAAACGTTCAACCGCACACATCAAAGAAGTGTTGGAAATGTCAATCAAAGGACAATGACGGTTCATCAATCATCAAACAAGGCAGTCAATATCTTTCAAAAAAGGAAAAAATGGAAAAAAAACATATATACAAAGAAAAACCTGCTAAGTCAAAAATCAAAAAGATGACTTAGGCAAAAATCAAGGCATCCCGCTGACTGTAAGCTCAAAATAGACAGTTCAGGCAAAAGTTAGGGATATAAAAAAAATGAAAAAAGAGAAGTCAATAAATTCCTGAACAACACAATGTTGTGACTACCAAAAGGAAGAAGTGACTGACATCTCAAAAGTTCTCTTTGCTTGTGAACTATCATCATTACCAAAGGTGCAAATCCAAAAGTCTCTTGGAACCTGAATGCATAAGTTGAATTAACTGAGCTTAGGACTGAAGATCATTACGAAGAGGGGAGGGTACAATCAAATTTTGAGCCATTATCCTTTGTTTCTTAAAACCGTGAACCAAGCCACGTTATAACCCTTGAAAGTCCTAATTGAAGCATGGTTAGTTCGAAAGCATACTGTTACCAAAAAAGTATCCTGACTCCTTAAGGTTTACCACAAATGATGAGTTGATATTTCATTCTTATAAACATCACGTTGTTACAAATATCATGTTTTTACAAATATCGCTCTTTCACATCTCCTATTTTAATGTTTTCAAAAACTCAAGACAAACGTATGCATTGCATCTCATGAATTCATTATTAAACAAATTATGCTACATAATTTCAAATGTTAGCAACAGAAAGAATTTGCACATGGTATGGCTAATGACTCAAAGTTATCCCGACCAACAAACAATGTCTCCGACACAAGGGGGACGACACGTTTTGCCCAATCAATCTGGGGCAATCAAGTCAAGATTTCGAGAATCTCTCATGGATGCTCGAACAATCAGGGGCATGCATCCAAGTACATCTAAAGCTACTCCCCAATCAACGTGAGACATTGTCATGAGCCTATGATTACTGGGGGCATATCGCCTATAGTGAACACCTCATAAAGTCCTCGCGAGGCGAATCTTTCCAAAGTTCCTGCTAACTGGGGCAAATCTATGCAAGTCCAATTTAACATCTTGAACAATACTCAGTGGTATGTCCTAATCAAATCCAGGAGTGGTAGCTACTATAGTACTGGGGGCAACTTTCAAGACACCCATATCACCCCACAGAGCCGGGTTCACAAGATCATATCCCCACAGAGTAATCACTAAGAAGATACCTTCAAAATACTCTCGTCCCGACAAAGACATGGCTCCCCAACAGAGTTTACATCTTCAACACTACCGTTTCTCCAACACTTTGCTCTTCTCCAACATGGCTTACTAATATCTTTCATCCCCAGTCAGGATCCATCAAATTACTATTCATCCCCAAGCAGAAATCATAAATCCCCAGCTGAGCATCTCCAAGAAAAGATCAAAACATAAAACTCACAATGACACCGAGATTTATCTTCTCAATCAAGATGCTTCGAGTAACATAAATCATAGCCATACATCATATACATCTCATGCATATTCATCTATTGCATGCGGTTATAATTCATACATAACATACAAAGCGTCCCATTCATTTTTGAGAACTCCGTCTCGTACATCATAAACATTGCATAAAAACTGACATTGTTATCAAGTGAATATTATCTGACAGGCACATTACAAAGGTTCGAATCTTATTCAAAGCAAAGCCTAACGCACGGCCCTCCAGACATCTACGGATGCAAAATGGATTAGTCTAACGCACGACTTATCCATCGACCTAACGCACGGTTTTCCAGACATCTGAGGATGCAATTGAGAGTAGTCTAACGCACAATTTATTCTTCAACCTAACGCACGGTTTTCCAGACATCTGAGGATGCAATTGAGAATAGTCTAACGCACGATTTATTCTTCGACCTAACGCACGGTTTTCCAGACATCTGAGGATGCAATTGAGAATAGTCTAACGCACGACTTGTTCTTCAACCTAACGCACGGTTTTCCAGACATCTGAGGATGCAATTGAGAATAGTCTAACGCACGACTTGTTCTTCAACCTAACGCACGGTTTTCCAGACATCTGAGGATGCAATTGAGAATAGTCTAACGCACGATTTATTCTTCGACCTAACACACGGTTTTCCAGACATCTGAGGATGCAATTGAGAATAGTCTAACGCACGATTTATTCTTCGACCTAACGCACAGTTTTCCAGACATCTGAGGATGCAAATTGGATCTGATCTGACATACGACATATCCTTCGACCTAACGCACGGTCTTCCAGACACCTGAGGATGCTAGCTAGACCCAGCCTAACGTACGACTCAACCTAAGTCTATTCCTCAGAAACAGTCTAACGTACGACACATTCTGACTCTCAAGTATATCAAGTCGGATGGCATCTTCAAGCCCATCTCCATCATACATCTTCTCCAAACACCTGGATGGCATCTTCAAGCCCATCTCCGACAAAAATCCCTACTTCAACTAGGGCAAATTTCTTGGTATTCTAGTGTTCAATCATCTTCCACCTTCAGATACCGACTGGCATACAAACCACTCTACATCTTCAGGTTTAAGATAATTGAACAGGGGCAGCTGTCATACCCCAAAATTTGCCCATACTATTTCTCCTATTCAAATTCAAATACACACTCTCCTAAGCAAAGATCAGAGAACTAGGGTTTGGTTCTTTCAAAGGAAAATCACTGAATCAATGGCTCCAAGACATCTCACATGGCTCAATGTATCCCACATTACCTCCATGACAAGTATCAAGACCTATCTCAAAGATCTGGTCACTCAAAAGTTCAGAAAGTCAACAGTCGACTGATTGACCCAAAAAGTCAACTGTGGTCAAAGTAAAGTCAAAACTCCTGATTCTTTGTCAAGATCCTCATATTGAAGTATCATTCACCATTTGATTCAAGAATTGATCATGGTTCATCAAGGAAAGATAAAAAATCAACAATTCAAAAAGTTTCTAAATTAGGGTTTTGTATAGGAAAAGTCAACTGAACTTTGACCAGCCATAACTCTCACATGGAACATCAGAAATTTCCCTTTAGACTACCTGCCTACGAAAAAGGCTATTCTGATCCTTCCCTTTAGACTACCTGCCTCTCTATGGCATGGCACAGTTTTAAGGCGAACGATAACTCGACGACCCTTCAATCTCCAAATGAAAGGCTTCCTGCCCTCTTATCGCGTGGATAGACCCTTTCACCCTGAAAGGCTAAAAGAACGCTCTTTAAACTATAAGGTAATTGCCCCTAATTGCTTTGCCTTGCTCTAAAAACCTTTTTTTCATATTCTTTCTCATAAACCTTCAAAAAGCTACGCTTATTTACAAGCTAAAGTCTTATTTCATTTCTACATTTTTTCTTCAAAGAGCAAAGCAATTAAGAGCCCATGGATAACCATGGATGCAAAGGGTGCCTTACACCTTCCCTTTGCATAAATTACCCCCCGAACTCAGTTTTTATTTAAAAGGTTTTTCCTGTTCTTTTAGCCTTTCTGATTAATTTGGATAAAATAAAAGTCGGTGGCGACTCTTGCTTACCGCGACATTTATATAAAAGTCAGTTCACCGTATTACAATATGGATGTTAGGGTTTTTTTTAAAGAGAGAAGAGTGAAATGTGTTAGGGTTTTCTTTTGAGGGAAATATGTGTTATATGGTGAGCAAGAGATATTTTCTTTTATACTAAAAAATATCACTTTTCATCATGGTTGACAAGATGAACCGTGATGAAATGATTAGACTTTGCATCACAATTGACTAAATTAATTATGGTGATATAAGGGACATTACCTATTTATGATGATAAAATGAGATATTGAAGAAGCTGGGATTCAAACCTTGTAAGTTCTTGTACATTTCACTATAGGTTTTAACATTCACCATAGAGAAATATCTTTTAGTAAAAACCAAAAAATAAAAATGCCCAAAAATGAGAATCATCAACGATTAACGAAAGGCTGTTGTAATATTGTTTGACGAAAGGTGTTTTCCATAGTAGTGTGGATACCATAAACATACATTTGTGGTTCCTTTGAGATGAATCATGATCCTTTTGATATAAGATATATGAGATTCTTTTGAAAAAGATTGATAATGAGCACATAAACAAATACTAAATATTGTTCAGGCCTACTAGCAGTAAGATAAAGCCATGAACTAGTCATGCCTCTATATCTAGCTATATCAATTATAACTCCAGATTCATCTTGATCAACATAAGTGCTTGAAATCATTGGAGTGACAATTTCTTTGCATTTATCCATATTAAACTTTTTCAAAAGTTCTTTGCAATACTTTGATTGATTTATGATTCTTCCATTATTTGCTTGTTTGATTTGCAAATCAAGGAAATAATTAAGTTTACCCATCATGGATATTTCAAACTCTCTCTGCATCATGCTTAAGAACTCTTCACACAAGGTTTCATTGGTGGAGTCGGAGATAATGTAATCCACATAGATTTGAACTAGCAAAGTGAGATTGTTAATCTTCTTCATAAATAGTGTTGTATCCATCTTTCCCTTGTTGAAGCTCTTTAACATAGAAAGTTGGTTATTCTATCATACCAAGCTCTTAGTGCTTACTTCAAGCCCTTGAGAAATTTCTTTAATTTGTACACATGCGAGTGATTCTTAAAATCTTCAGATCCCAGAGATTGACTTACACAAACCTCTTCATAAATATATCCACTCAAGAATGAGCTTTTAACGCCCATTTGGAATAACTGATAATTCAAAGAATATGTATATGCAAGCACTAATCTAATAGCCTATAACCTTGCAACATAAGCAAATGTTTCATCAAAATTAATATCTTCTTTTTAATTGTAGTCTTGGACTACCATTCTAGTCTTATTTCTAACAATTATTCCATTTTTATCAAGTTTATTTTTAAACATTCATTTAGTACCAATAATGTGTTTACCATTAGGTCTAGGAACAAGTTACCAAACTTTATATCTTTCAAATTGACACAATTTCTCTTGCATAATAAGAATCCATTGTTTATCATTTAAAGCTTCAAACTTCTATCACATAAACACAAGAAAAATCACTATTTTCAAACTTCTCAGAGACAAATTTTTAAACTTCTATCACATAAACACAAGAAAGATCACTACTTTCCTTTTATCACAACTTATCACCACAAACTTGGTGATTAAGTTTCAACACAAACTTGGCTTGAATTTTAAATTTAATAATTTATCTTCTCTTTCTTAAATATTTCAATCTAAACTAGTATACCTCAAGTGCTCGGAAATATTTAATAAAACTTTGTGAATGATATGAAATTTATGCAAAGTTTCAAGAATTTGAAAATTGAATTAACACTTAAAAATGTTTGAGTTGATGTGAAAATGATTAATGAAAGAGGTGAATTCATTTTCTGATGTGGGAAGCCTTAAATACATGTTTTGAAACCCCTATGAATAGATGCATAAGAATAGAGGGGTTTCATGAAGCTTTTTCCATCCAATTGGAGTGTCATTTGTTGATGAAAAAGTGTGATTGTTCACGTGGTAGTCGACTACCAAGGCCCAACAACTATATTTTCTGAATTTCAATGTTGGTAATCAATTACCACAATATGGTAATCGATTACCACTATGTTTTGGCTAGAAAATCAGTAGTTTTGAAGCAAAACAGCAATAGTTTTCAATGTTCTTTATGTAGGATGTGTTTGGAACAAGAGAGAGAAGTATCAAAGAGAGAGGTTGCAAAGAAAAAGATTCATTTCTCTTTCTTGGTAGTGCAAAGAGAGACTGAAGAGAGAAACAATATGGGTGGGTCCCACCATATTTTACTTGCTTCTCATTATAGAGAAGAAAGACAAGAGAAATGTCTTTTTTTTTTACCAATCATGCCCTTATTTTTATGTGATGTTTCTTTTATTTTTCTAATGATCCTTCAACATCTTGTGATTTAGTTATTTCATAAATTACTTTTTTTACATGTTTAGCCAATGTTGAATTTATTGTGTATTTTTTACATGCTAGTTGGTTGTTTTTTTTAATAAAAATAAATAAATTTTATAAATTAAATTACTTGAAATAATAAAATAATTAATTAAATTAAATTTATTAAGTTATTATTTTTAATTAAAATACATAGTTAAATACACATTGATAAGAAAATATACTTTTTTAATAGCATAAAACTTTTTAATATTAATTTTTATAATTTAAGGGTATTTTTGTCCTTTAAAAAATAATTGCACTTCTTTCTCTTCTATTTCTTTCATACTTCTCTTATAACAAACAATTCATTAAATCTACTCTATTTCTCACCTATTTCTCACTTACTTCTCTCTTCTCACACTCTTTCTCGCCTCTCATTTTCATCTCACAACCAAACATACCCGTAATATGGCTTTGAGAAGAATGAGATGAAGTAGACGTGATTTTTCTGAACATTATAACGTAACTTAGAGTGTTATGTAATAACTACATTTGTAATTTATTTATCAATAGTCACAACTTCTTTTTGATTTCATATTGACCATCTTTTTAAAACATACTTTGTCCAATCATTTAAAATTTACGCTTATTTTTCTTCCTTGATATAAGTTGTCTTCATCAAAATTAAGTTGTATATAAGTTGTCTGCATCAAAATTAAGTTCTATAGAGAAGACTTTCTTCACAACATGAACATGATAGAAAAAGTTGAAATCATATAGAAAAAATTAAAAGAGTATTAAGATAGCAGTGTCCTCTTTGTTCTCTTGATTCATCAAAATGATCTAAAGTGATCAAAAGTTGGATAGAATTGAGAGTCTTTTCCTTTTTTATATTACAACTTTGACTCTAAATATGTGCTAACTAACTAACTCTCTTACTTAACTAACTATAACATATAGTTGTATATTTCTCTTATGATTTTGGAGTATTTTGGCTTAACTTTTTTTTACACTATGTCTTAATAAAGATATAGACATGTGTAATGGCTTTTTCTAGATTTTGTAATATATTATCAATGGAGGAATAGTAAATATGATTATGTTAAGGATGAAACTAAGTTATTCTAATGACATTTATTTTTTTACATTGAGACTAGTTTGTCAATTTGTAAAGGAAATCAAGAAGAAAACTTCAACCTCATCCATTTAGTGGTTAGTATATTTATATTCTTTTTCTTATAAGTATATGAACTTTTTCATGATCAAAATTAAAGTCTTGTATCAAAACTAATCAAATGACATTTGTTTTAAGATATTGAGAAAACCAAATTAGTCTTTACTAAAATTTATTTTTTTTTTCTACGCCTGATATATGAACTCGTTTGAGATCAGAAAGTGAGACTCGAATTAAAACGGCCGTCTAGGGTTACTCTTTCTCCCCTTTCCTCTACTTCTGGGTTAAGAGTCAGATTCAGCTGCTGATTGAATCTGACTCTTCATTGAATTTTAATAGGCGCGAGAATAACGAAGGGTGCTTCTTTTACAAAAATCAACATGGTATGTGATCTTAGTATTTTTTTTGCCTATGTACTTCCTGGTATGCTAAATAGTGCAATATTCGACTAACTCGCATCGATCTCTTAGTTATATAATCTTGTTTCATTTCATTTTAAAAAAAAAAGGTTCTAATTTTTTGCGACAAGGTTAATCGTTATTTTGAGATCGATTAAGTTCTTTAATTTTGGTTTCAATATATAGTGTTTCATTGAATATGGAATACTCAGACGTAAATTGAAATAACTTTGAAATTACGCGTCTTAATCTTCCATGTTTTTTATGCATTATTGATCTCAATTATATTTACATGAAATATTTTATGTGTTGGTTGCTACCATATTTATCTTTGAAAACCTTAAAGTTTTTAATCACATTAGTGTTATTATTGCAATAATTTACCATTCCAATCCATCATTTTAAAGCAGGATTAAACTAAGCTACAAAATCACTCAATTTGTTTTCAGAATAGTAGAAAATCACTTAGAATTTTGGTATTTATATAATTCAAGATCATGTGTGATGATATTAATTGAAGAAAGATGAACATTTATTTTCAATTTTCTGTAGATTTTCATACCGAAATGGTTTAATTTGTAGGATCAACATGGGACCCAAAGTAATATTATAAGGCCAGTGTGGCTTAAGGAATTTCTTGGGGGTAATTTCTTTCAATCATGTTCTCTTCACCAAACACGTAGAAATGAGTTAAATAAGTATTGTATTTATTGCAATAAGTTATGCTGTCAATTTTGTGTATCTTTTGGTCTTCATCGCCATCATAAGATGCTTAAAGTGTCTAGACATGTTAACAAGGATGTTGTCTCCCAGCGTGCAATGGAGAAGTACTTTGATTGTTCCCAAATTCAGGTATGATTTATAGCTTGACTTTAAATTTTTGACAATATTTTTACACCACTACTATGAAGCACGGCCACCTTTAATTAGGGTGACAAAACGGACCCGACCATCAAATATCAATTTTTCTTATACTTCTTTTAAAGGGGTCTGAGTTTTAGTCTGGCACTCTCGAATATGTAAGTTTTGTTTCAGTCTATTTTTTGTACGCTTTGTGGACACTTACATTAATATAAATTTTTGCAATTTTTATATTTCAAAAGTCTAAAAATTGCGTCTGTTGGTCTATTCTGCCCTCATTTTTTGCAGGGTGGGACAGAGTTTTAAGCTTGTTCTCTATATAATGTCTGCTCCGTCCCATATTTTTGTGGACTTTTGCATAGTATACCTGAACTGAGCGAACAAACTTGTTTGTCACCCCTATCTCTAAGAGTATGTATGTCGGAGTGTCCGGCACTTATAGACACATATACGACATGTGTCAAAAAAGTCAAACACATGTTGTAAAAAATTTGACAAATATCCTAAAAAAAAATTGTTTCAACACTCATACAATATGTGTCAGACAATTTAGATAAATATTTCAAGAAAAAAGGTTTTCTTTTCTTTGCTTCAACATATCTAACACATTTTGAGAATTGCTTATACATTTTTTTATAAATCTCTCACACATCTAACACATAAAAGAGTAAAATATATATATATTTTTATAAATCTCCCACACGTCTAACACATAAAAGAGTAAATTATATATTGAAGCGATGTTATCATTAAAAAAAAAATTAAAAACATTAGTTTTGATTAAATAATTTTAACTTTTTTAATAAGAGATGAATAAATGAAACTCAAATACTCTCATATATGTAGTAGTGTTGATGTCCTATTTTTTACATTGTTAGTGTTAGAGTATTTGTGTATGTGTATTGTCTCTATGTCAGAGTTTGTGTTCAGAGTGATCTCAAACTTTTGAGAGACCCCGTGTAAGAAGTTGAAATTTCAATTGAGTCGTAATTTTTTTTTAAAAACCCTATTAAATTGTATATTAATTGTGGAATATCAGTATAGAGACTTTTTTTATCATAGCTTAATCATGAAAAGACGTGAGACCCCTCTATTGGAAGTCTTCTTGCACACCCTCAAAAACCTCAAAGACGGCACTGTGCTTCATAGCACACCGTTATTAAAATTTATGTGATTCACAACAAATTTGTATGCTTGGTTATTTTTTTCTCTCAAATTTCTCTCTATATTGTTAATTTTGTCGGTTAATTTTACAAAACATTACAAATTCAATCCGATAGTCCATTTTTATAAATAGTCAGTAGCTGATAAGTTAGCTTAGAACAGTCAATCAAATAATCTTATAATGTATAGTTATAAATTCATCTGTTATAACCTAAAGTGTTGACTTATATTTTATATTTTCAAAGATCCCAAACACCTAAAAATTAATTCAACCTTTTGAACCAATTATTTACTATGTCCCTTGATTTGTTTATTTGGTTGTAGACATACAAAAGCAACAGGCGATTGGTTGTTTCTCTGAATCCTCTCGATCTCTTTGAGTTATCACCAAATGCTGAAGAATCATGCAAAGCTTGCAGCAAAAAGTTGAATGAACCTCATTTATATAGCTACTGCTCCATTTCTTGCAAGGTACTATAAACTATATATTACTGTCCTCAAATTTTATTTCACCCCCCACATATATTTAATGTCTTTGATCTTTCTTATATGAAGGTTGTAGCACTTTCGAAAAAGCCTGAACCTGAGGATCCTGCTAGCGTAATAATAATCGAGTCTTCCTCAGGACCTTCTAGCGGGAGTCCTCCTCATTCTCGTCCTCGTCCCTGTCCTCTTCTTCGGCAAACACAGGAGAGAGCTCCTGAACCTTCCAAAAGAAAAAGGAAAAGAAAGGGAAGCCCCCATAGAAGCCCCTTACAATAAAAGCTTCAAGTGGTTCACATATATACTATTCATGTTGTAATGAAGTTTAAAACTATTTTTTATTTTTGTTTAATGATTTATATCTCCTTATTATTATGGATCAGGCAGGATTCCTTACTATAGAGATTGCATACAGTTTCATACTATGATTAATCATAGCCGTTTATTTTAGATTGGATGATTAAAATATCAATCTTAATTTCACACTGTAAAATGATCTCGATCGTCAATTTAATTTATGACGGTCTGAGTCTTTTACAGTATTCTGTTGTAGCAGCTGGAAATCTTGTTCCTCACTATAATATTGCACTATATCAAAATATTTTATATCACATTCAACTTTACTGATTTATGTGCATTAATCAAGATCGTCTTGAAAGTGTGCAAGATAGACTATACCACAGAGCCTCAAACTTGTCATGATTAAATTGTGGCTAAATAGAACTTTATAATATGTTTTTGGCAGTTTAACCATGGTTAAATAAAGCCCTCTAGTTGTTTTATCTCAGTTGAACCGAATTGTGACTACCACAATCTCCAAAAAAATTAAGACGACCCTGCCCGTAATATTTTAACTTATATATTATTTTTAATGGTACATTTTTCTATTTTTTATTATGAATTAATGAAAGCAAGTTTAGACACAAAATAATTTCCCTAAAATAGATATTAGAGCATATTCACAAATTATCAAAACTAATGAAACTAAATTAACTCATGAATGTGATTAAATGACCTGGTCAAAGAGTTAATTAACAAATGGTGTTACGTCCATGCAAAATCCAGAGGCAAAAAACACTAGCAAAATAATAGCTGCATATTCTCCATCCATTTCTTAAACTTCTAAGATGGAACAAACCATATATATAACTCAATCTCTTTGTTGTTTTGCTCTATCCTCTCACCATTTTGCGTGCTAGCTAGCTTTCAATTATCCTCACAGAAATCTACAATAATTGTAGCTAGTACGAAAGAGAGGAGAGATTAAAATTAAACTAAACAAAATTAAATAATTAATCATGTCTTTCAGCGGAACCCAACAGAAATGCAAGACTTGCGATAAAACCGTTCATTTGGTTGATACATTATCGGCTGATGGTAATGTTTATCACAAAAACTGCTTCAGATGTCATCAATGCAATGGCCTTCTTGCGGTATATTTACAAATCGGTTTTGTAACCAAGAGTTATGTTACGTTCGATTCGAATATGATCTAAGAGTGGTTTGTTTATATTTGCAGATGAGCAATTATACATCAAATGAAGGAGTTTTGTATTGCAAGACTCATGCTGAGCAGCTTTTCAAGGATTCCGCAATCAAGAAAACCCCGTCAGGTATATAATAAGATTAATTTTTATATACTTTTCTACATCAAATTATGATTATAGTTTGTTCTTTATGGTAAATAATCACTTAATCTTAATTGTTTCATGATTCTCAAACCACAGGAAAGCCCAGCGAACTGGTGTGTATTCAATTCACTCATTTCTTTTGTTTCGACATTGTTCTTCGGTATATTTTTGGTTTACATTAGCATTTTTTTCATTTGTTTTACAGCCTAGAGCCCCAAGCAAACTTTCCGCTTTCTTCTCGGGGACTCAAGAAAAATGTTCATCTTGCAAGAAGACGGTATATCCATTGGAAAAGGTATAATCTGACACATACACAAACATCAGATAAAATATTGACACTGATACGCTGACACTTGAAAAAATTGAATGTGACCACATGTGTATGTGTCACGTCAGGCACTGACACATGCCAGATACCTGAGACGCCTTTGAAAATAAATTGTGAATATTTGATTATGTTATTAGTGGGAAATTTTTGCTGATCATAATTGGAATTTTGTTTATGACAGTTGACAGTGGAAGGTGAATTTTACCACAAATCATGCTTTAGGTGCACACATGCGGGATGTTTTCTGAGCCCTTCATCCTACGCTGCTCTCGACGGATACATATACTGCAAACCACACTTTTCTCAGTTGTTTAAGGCTAAAGGTAGCTATAGTTATCTCTCCAAACAAGCTTCAATGAAGAAAGAAGAAGCGCAGCAACAGGCTGCAGAAGCGAAAACAGACGATAATTCAGAAGCAGCATCCGACGCAGAGACAAAGGAAGAGCAACAAGATCCTGCTGCTGTCACGGAAGAGGCGTAGGAGGCTCGGAGAATTCAACAAGGTTGCATCTTTGTATGGTGTCTTTCGGTATGGTGTTGGTTGGCCTCCACGTTTTGATTGGGTGGTTCTTGTGGCCTTGTGTCATTTGGGAGGATTGTCCTGCAAAAGTGCTATCGTGTGTTTCACTCTTTGATTAATTTGCTTGTGAAAATATATTAGATGATGATAAATAATGTTATGTTTTTGGGGGGCATGTTATGTTATGTTATGTTATGTAGTATATGTGTTTTAGAAATCAGAGTCTATGATGTATGCCCCTACTCTTTTTTATATGTACTTTCTTCATGTGTCCCCAAATCTTGTTTGATTTTTATTAAGTATATATTGTAGTTATAACTTATAATTTGTTATCATTTTTATGGTACAAACATTAAAACTTGATCAATTGATAAGTAATAAAATAACCAAAATCCTTTATCTACTACATAGCCCGCTTCATCTTAAGTTATTGAATCTATGCACAATTGAGAGAAAATGGCGTATTAAAATTGTTGTTCATTACTGTATAAAATGAAAGGTGGAAAATACAAAGGATGTCCAAAAAAAAAAATTAATTGAATTATTCTTACTGAAATACTATAATTACACTAATTTTGACACGTACACCATATTAATATAGTGCATAACCCATTTTTCCTTTACTTTAATATTATTATGTAAACAATGCATAAAATTAACAAATATGGTGTTAAGCATAGCATATCTGTTATTTTTAAAGGGTATAACTTATAAGTAGGGGTGGGAAACATTGGACTGAGTTAGACTTTGACAAGTCTAAGTCTGATCTGTTAAAAAATTTAAAGACTAAGTTTGGTCTGTGGCCTATCATAGTTTTTTTTTGCTTAAGGCTCTGTTTGGTAAAAATAGTGGTTGACTGATAAGCTAGCTGATAGCTTATAGCTTATCTGATGGTTGATGACTAATGGCTTATAGCTTATAGCGGATGGTTGAGACTGATAGCTTATAAGCTAATTAAAGTGTTTGGTAAAATTAGCAGTTCAATTAACTTATAAATGTAAAATGACATAACAGATATTTAATATATAATTATTTTATTTTAAATTAAAATAAATTATAAGGTTAAAAATGGATTTTAATTAAAATAATAAGGATAAAAAAGAAAGAAAAAATAATAAGTTATAAGACATAAGCTAAAACGATATTTGAAATAGCGTCTGGAAAATAAGCTATAAGCTAGTAAAATAAGCTATAAGCTCGTGATGAAAAGACCGTTACCAAACAGTTCTAAATTATCATACGAGCTTATAAGACATAAGACATAAACTATAAGCTCGAAAACATGTATTACCAAACAGAGCCTAAATCTACACTTTTCGAAAGCCTGATTAGTCTATTAGCCTACTTAAAAAGCGTATTTTATTTGAGCATACGTAAATAAGGAATTCAAGTAATGTTTAAATGACAAGAGAATGAGATTAAATCTTTGTTTACATTGACTTATTTGACTTATTTGAGCCTTCAAAATAATATAAGATTTGTGAGATTATTTGTTTGAGAGAACTTAGAAAAGCAACTTATGACATTATTCATTAAGTTATTTCAATTTATTTTTACAAGCTCTTCAAGATAATTAAACTTTAATTTTGTATTTTAATATAAAATACAAAATATAATATAAAAAATAATAAATTTTTCATATTTATTTAAAGAGGTCGTCCTAATAGGCCTAAAAGATTTTTTTTATGACCGATGACCTAATCTATTTAACTAAATAGACTTATAAAAAAGTTTAGGTTTTTTCTATTTAAAAAAAAATCTGACTAAATCTTAACATGTGTAGCGGATGGAGTGGAGCGGAATGGAATGGAATAAAATGATATTCCGTTGTTTGGATAATTTTAAAACGGATGGAGCGGAGCGGAAAGGAGTGGTATGAATTTCATTCCATTCCATCACTTACCACCACATTCCTTCCCCTCCGATTTGGGCGGAATGAACAATTTGTCTTATTCCGTCCTAAAATTTCCAAACAATGGAATGGTACATTCGTTCCGCTCCGTTTCATTCCGCTTCATCTTACTCCGCTCCGCTCCATTCCGCTCTGTTCATTTTGTGATATCCAAACATAGCCTGAGTCGTAGCCCTGTCTATATTTAAATTTTAAAATTTAAGATTATTTTTGTATAAAAAAATTGAAGGAAAAAAAACAAAAGGCCGAGAAACCACGTCACTACGTTCTGCTGGATAACCCTGTGTTGCGAAAATCCTGCTACCAGAGCAGCGAGAGTGAAAGAAAAAGAAAAAACAGTTGAGATGAAATTTGCTTGATGATACCAATTGAAATTCTAAGCTAATTCAAAAATGGAGTCTCTTCCTCTCACCAGTCAAACCTCATTCCTCACCACCACTACTCTTCTCCCACGGTTTCCATCCTCCAATAAAACAACAACAACAACTACAAGAACAAGAACTCTTTATCTAAATCAGAGAAAATTCAACAAGGTTTTCGCCTCATCATCACATTCACATGAAGAACAGAAAAAACCTAAACTCGATGATGAAGACCTCATGGACCTCGAGTTCGGTCGTTTACTCGGCGAAGATCCTAAACTCACTCTTGCCAAGGTATTGTATTCATATTACTATTACATTTCAATTTTGCATTTTTTGACTATTATTATACTTGTTGTTTTAGATTATGGGAAGAAAAGCTAATCCTGATGCTTCTTATCTTGACATTGAGAAATCATTTTATAAAAGAAAGAAAGGTAAAGCTGTTGAAATTGAGGAACTTCCATTTGAAGTTGAAATACCTTGGGCTAAGAATTCACCTCCCGAATCGAGACCCGAACCTAACGATGGTGATAAGAATGTTGCAATGGAGATTAAGAAACCTAGCTCGACGCCGAGTAAGCCTGGGAGTGTTAGGAAAAGTAGTGTTCCTAAGGCTATTTTGAGGAAGCCGTCGTTGTTTAAAAAGGACGAGGATGATGAAGAGGAGGATGTGTCTTCGAGGTTGATGTTGAAACCGAATTTGAGTCTTGAAATGATGGGTGGACAGGTGAAGGAGAAGTTTAGTGACATGACATTGTTGAGGAAGCCGGGGGCGTCGATTGGTGGGAATAGAGATGGTGGGTTGAAGATGCGGAAAAAAGAGGCGGGTTATGAAGTTGCTAAGTTGTCGTTGTTGGAACAGCCGCATAGACCAAGTAGTAATAAAGATCTAAAGAAGTTTGTGGAGCCGAGGGATGAGGTTGCTAACTTGACGTTGTTGAAACAACCGCACAGACCAAGTAGTAATAAAGAACTAGACAAGTTTGTGGAGCCGAAGGACGGAGTCGCTAATTTGAGCTTGTTGGAACAGCCACACAGACCAAGTAGTAATAAAGAACTAGAGAAGTTTGAAGAGACCAGTGATGAAGTCACTAATTTGAGCTTGTTGGAACAGCCACACAGACCAAGCGGCAAAATAGAACAAGAGAAGTTTGACGAGCCAAGTGATGAAGTCGCTAATTTGAGCTTGTTGGAACAGCCGCACAGACCAAGCGGCAAAATAGAACAAGAGAAGTTTGACGAGCCAAGTGATGAAGTTGCTAATTTGAGCTTGTTGGAACAGCGACAGAAACAAAACGGCAAAAAAGAAGAAAAGAAGTTTGACGAGCCAAGTGATGAAGTCGCTAATTTGAGCTTGTTGGAACAGCCACATACACCTAGCGGCAAAACAGAACAAGAGAAGTTTGAAGAGCCAAGTGATGAAGTCGCTAATTTGAGCTTGCTGGAACAGCCACACACTCCAAGCGGAATAGAACAAGAGAAGTTTGAAGAGCCAAGTGATGAAGTTGCTAAATTGAGTTTGTTGGAACAGCCACACAAACCGAGCAGCAAAATAGAACATGACAAATTTGAAGATCCAAGTGATGAAGTCACTAAATTGAACTTGTTGGAACAGCCACACAGACCAACCGCACAAAAAGAACAAGAGCAGTCTGAAGATCCAAGTGATGAAGTCAAGAAGGTGATCTTGTTGGAACAGCCTCACAGACCAAGTGACAAAGACGAAGAGCAGTTTGGAGATGCAAAAGTTGTAGTTCCAAATGATGTAGGTGCTAATCTTTGTTGCGATTATGGAATTCAATTGTGTAAGGATAATTTTTAATGATTTCATGCTTGATTAATTAGGGATCAGAGCAAGATGAGCAGAGACAGCCGGAGGTCCATCAGGAGCCGATTGGTTTAAATCAATCGTCTGATTTAAATACCGTTGGTTCTAAGGCGGGATTGTCCGTGGAAGCTGCAATACAAGGAAAAGCAAAAAGGTATATGAAAATCGTTTCAGAGTTGTATGCTTCAGATTATGGTTGCAAATATCTTTCATTACTTAAATAGAATTTTTGTTATAGATTAGATCAATATGTGAAACAAACCTCAAAACCTGTTGAAGAAAAGACTGCTTCCCTTGATCCCGGAAGTCGCGGAAACAGTGAAGAATCAGGCAATTTTGTTGATGTGTCAGATATTCAGGTGAGATTTATGGACTACCCTAATTACTTGTGTGTAATTGTATGAACATTAGTTGTGCATCTATTTCCTTAAATTCCATGTTTAACTTCGTGCCTTTTGATTTTGTAGGAAGGCGAAGATGCTGACTGGACCAAGGCAGAAAAATTGATTAAGAATGGAGATAGAGATGATGTGGAACTAATGAGCTGCAGCGCCAAGGGTTTCGTTGTAAGTCTTGAAAAAGCAGTAAAGCCAACTTTCATTTATAAACAAAAAAACATTTTTCTAGTCTGTTTTGTTTATCTTCTGAACTGGATTAAACCATTTTACAGGTTTCTTTTGGTACCTTGGTAGGATTTCTGCCATACCGTAATCTTTTGTCCAAGTGGAAGTTCTTAGCTTTTGAGTCATGGTTAAGGAAGAAGGGCTTGGATCCATCATTGTACAAGCAAAACTTGGTCACTGTGACACATAATGATGCTGAAATTAATAATCCGTCGTCCGATTCTCCTTCACATACGGAGAATGATAGTAAATTTGAAGATAAAATTTCTCCAGATATGAAATTGGAAGATCTGTTGAGGATTTATGACCAAGAGAAAGTCAATTACTTATCATTATTTATTGGACAGGTTTGGTATTAAAAACATAAGTACACTACCCAAATAGATTTATCTAGTTTTACCGCAAAAGATGAAATTTTAATAGTATCATTCTTAATGTTTAGATGCCAATACTTTGTTTTGCAGAAAACCAAAGCATATGTGTTATTGGCTGACAGGAAATTGAAAAAGCTCATATTTTCACTCAAACCAAAAGAGAAGGAAGACCTAACTGAGAAAAAGAGAAACCTTATGGTAAATGCTTCAGTGACATAACTATTCTTGAATTAGCCAGGAGCACGTGTTTTAGACTTAATGCAACAAAGTGGTATTCAGACTCGTTGTGTTTACTATGGCAGGCTAGACTTCAAGTTGGTGATATAGTGAAATGCAGCGTCCAGAAAATAACTTACTTTGGAGTTTTTGTGGAGGTATATAAAACACTTGGTTTCAGTATTGTGCAGTTCAATTTTACAAACACATTTTAGATTTACATCGATTAAGAAAGTAGGAGTGTCTTGTTGAGACTATGCTTGTGCCACAGCCTCTGTATTTAGCTAGTGCCTGGATATTGTTTCATGGAATCGAGTTTAGAGAAGAGGCAGAAAATCTAAATATTTACCTGTTATTAATCTAGGTTGAAGGAGTTTCTGCACTAATTCATCAGTCAGAAATATCTTGGGATGCCACGCTGGACCCATCTAATTATTTTAAGATTGATCAGGTATTTTCCTTCTTGAGGGGTGACAAATTAAAGTCTGCATGTTTAAACTTCAAAATATGTTATTCTACAATACAATTATTTTAAGATCTTTTATATTTTTTTTCAAGAAGTAAATATGTTCTCTTTTTTGGTTATGAGAAAAGCATTGAAACAATTTTTTCTTTTTTGGTTTTTGCTTTTAACGAAATTGCAATAGTTTTCTACACTAAGTTTAGGTAGTGAGTCAAGATTCATTATAGTGTGATTCAGGATTTAATATAATGAGTCAGGATTCAATGAGATTCGTGTCCAAAATAGATACACACTATGATTTTTTATCGATTTGGTTCAATTTTGAATCCAACCGATGTAGGATACACACTGAGAAAGATAATATTGAGATACTATAAGATACATGAATATCTTCTAGCAATTTACCTAGTTATAGTTCTTGTGTATTTATCTTTATGCCTACTTTTTTTTGGCACAGGTTTTAGAGGCAAAAGTTATCCAAATAAACTCTGCACGTGGGCGCATATTTTTATCATTAAAGGAGGTCACGGTAATCATCTATATAGTTATTTTCTATGAAGTACTTCCATTATTTGGGAAAATCTATTTAAACTAAGCAAGTTTACATTCCTAATTCAACAAATCATTGCCTGCCTATTACAGCCTGATCCATTGATGGAATCCTTAGAGTCTGTAGTTGGGGATCATGAATCCTTTGATGGGAGATTGGAAGCAGCTCAAACTGATACAGAGGTAATCTTGACATGAAAGTAGAAGTGACCGGGATTTTTTTTTTTAAATAAACCTAAGTACACCCATTGTATTGATTAAATAACTGTGTTGTTGGATCTTATTGTGTCAGTAGTTTAGCAACCAACAAAAGGCCTATGAAAATTTAATTTTCAGACATTGGCATGCAGAGTCAATCAATCAAATATTTTGTACTTCTCTGTTTAATTTCAGACTGTGCAAGTTTTCCTAATCTACACTGAGTTAATGCAAGCCGTGTTCGTTAGATTTATTTCTGCTTGATGATAAATCCAAGGGTAAATTAAGTAAATAAGAAGTTCTGATATGATGCTCCAAATAATTTTAAGAAAATGAAGAGTTCAGTGTCCATGTAGGGTCATAACTTTTAGTGCAAAATGAAAAGATGGTTTTGAAATAGTAGCTGTTTTCTGCATTTTGTTCCACTAGTTCATGTTCCAACTTCTGGCCCTTTGGTTGTGCCAGCATTCCATGTATAATATTTTCATTTCGATCATCACATTTAGATGCTGTCTGTGATGTAGCAGAGAAATAATTATTCTGGCCCTACGATGAATTGTTGATAAGTATGCAACAATTATTTTGTTGTCTCATTAATTTGTGGTTCGGAACAATTAATCATGTAATGCTCGTTTTTGGACAGTGGACTGAAGTCGAATCTCTTATAAAAGAATTGAAAAAAATTAAGGAAGTCCAGTCTGTTTCAAAAGGCCGTTTGTTCAGGAGCCCTGGTTTAGCTCCCACATTTCAGGTACAGATACATATATCCAAACCTCTGCATAATATAATGAATCATACTTGGATTTGCATTTTATTGTTTACTTGAAAGAATAGTAGTTCATTTTTTATTCTGTCAATTGAGCTGGCATGATGCATTAAGGAGTCTGCATGTGGTTCATGAAATTTTATTATTCTAGTATTGATCTTACTGCTTTAATATTGTTTCTGTCCGTCGCATGTTTCCGGAATCATTTTAACATTTATCAGCAAACTCAGTCTCTTGATTTATCTGCATGCAAACCAAATTTTGTTCCAGGTTTATATGGCATCCATCTTTGAGGATCAGTACAAGTTGCTTGCCCGATCGGGAAATAAAATACAAGAGGTAATGTTATAGAATCTGTTTTACCTTCTTGTTATACAGATTTTGTTGTGTCATTCAAGAATGTCTTTCCTTTCACTTGTATTCCTTTTTTTTTTATTACTGAAGATGGTTTCTTGAGTTATGTACACTTCATGATATTTTGCTTTTTGACACGACGTTGATCAGTAATCATCTTTTGAGCAGGTGATGGTTCAAACTGTTTTAGATAAAGAAACGATGAAGTCGGTTATTATGACATGTGCAAGTAGAGTAGAATAGCTATGGCCTATGGCTCTAAACCTGTACCATTGCCAGATTTTTGGTGATTATACATTCTTTCGGGGAAAGCTGGCTGCAACCATAGGAACCTTTTGAGGTAATATGAGAGGTTTGTGGCAAAGATCAAAATTTTCTTTCCCCAAAGAAAATAAAAGGCTTGAAACTGCACTCTCCTAGGAAAATGATATATTTCTGTTCTTTTGTACAGCGACCAATTGAGAAATTATTAAATCTTCGCGGTCGGGTCTATTTGTGTATTTAAGCAGATATATGCAATCCATGAACAACTACTGTATTGTAGTATATCTCTTCGGTAATTTGCACATAAAATTCAGGCTGGCTTTGTAGGGACACTGAATGAGGAAGATAAAGGAGTGATGTTGAGAATTAAGATAATGAATAAAAAGCTTGCATAGAGGGATATGATGAGAATCAAAGTGTTTTATTAAATAATGAGGTGATAACAATCATGGGAGTAATTGGTTACTTATATAGCGAACTACTCAACCAACTACTAACAAATATAACCATCTAAACAAACATTTAAAACTAACAAACAGATAACTTGTTCCACAAGTAATTGACTTAACAAATTGAATTCAAGAGATTTCCGTAACAAATGGAAGAAGTCAAGGTTTGATGAGATGAAGAGATTGAAAGATCTTATGTCTTAAGTTCAAGCATCATGTTTCTTTCGAATTTATACACCTCTAATTCATTTGTCTTGTCACTAGGAGATCACCAACATACAATCATGTTATTATATATTCTTTCTCACTTGAATGTTTCACACATTCTCCATATATTCTTTCTCACTTGAATGTTTTACATATTCTCCATATCTTAATGTGCATTTGGTGAAAGCTAATTGAATATGGAAGCTATCAATTCTCTTGTTCGAAACTCTAAGTATCGGCTTAAAACTATACAAAGCTTTTTTTTTTTTTTCAACTTAAGCCCTTATTTTATTGACCTTTGAACTCAAAAATCCAGTGGTTATCTCACAAACCTCTTCTTCTAGTACTCTGTTAAGAAATATCGACTTCACATCAAATTGATACATAGGCCAACATTTATGTGTTTTTATGGGTATAATTATTCTAACTGTCTCCATTCTTTGTACTAGTGCAAATATTTCATTGAAGTCTAAACTAGGTCTTTGTAGGAAGACTCTTACAATTAACCTTGTTGTACTTTGGAGTTTCACCATTTGACACCATCTTTACTTTCTAAACCCATTTCATATCAATTAGTTTTTTTTGGTTGATTGAGTTGTCTTTTAGTTGCCAAGTCTTAACTTTTCAATTTTCTTTAACTTTTCTTTCAAGACAGTCAACCAGTTGAATCATTTAAGCGTTTATCCAAATTGATTGGTTTAGACTAATTCATTGTTGTTTGATCAATCAAGTCATTATCATCTGATATAGCTTGGTCGGTGAATACATCATAATCTCTCAATCTAATTAACCGAGTCCTTTCTCTTGTTGACCTTCTAACCCTATGCTTTAAGTGTTTATTCACTTATGTGATCATATTTTAGCATAACTCATATACCATTGTAATTATGCAGTTCGTTAATAGGATTTTCACCTTGTTTACAATTCCTCACTTTACCTTCATCAAAGAGCATATCTTCGCTTTTTATTACTTTGGTTTCTTTTGGATCCTATAGTGATGAGAAACTTTGTATGTGTAGTTTTTGGATGAATAATGATTATCCTCCTTAAATCATATGACTGAGGTGTTTATAGAGGCTCCTTGGGCCTGAGTCAGAGAGTGGTTACCTCATCTCCTCCTTGGAAATGTGGAAAGTAAAGGAGTTATTCTTCCTTGAATAATGGAGGTGATTGTTACCCTCATTGAAACTTTCTTCCAGTCTATTACGATGGGACACGTCATCTCCCATGTTCATTTGGCAAATGGGTAGTGGGAGTGAGTTCAATTGGACTAAAGTCAACTGGAGGCCGATTGCTAAAATCCAAGCCACTTAATGGCCCATTTCGAGCGGCCCATGGTTTCATGAGGCTTCCCGCCCTTAAAAATGTGTTTTGCCTTCATTACATGGATTGTTCCTTCTTAGAGCTCAATACAATTATAATGGTACACAATCCCTTAAACACGAGGGCTTATAAAGGACAAAGTGATTTACTTTGATCACTTCCAATATTTACATTTGTGCTAATCCCAAAGAGCTTTTAGAGTCATCCTTGGGAGAGTCCCTCAAACATAACTTGGATCGATTCCCTCAAGCAGAATTTTTGGTGAGTCCCTCAAGCGTCATAGGTAAACGCACCTGCAACATCAAATGAAGCTAATGGAGGGTTTGTTTCGGAAGTCAAATCGACATGGGTTCCTTGCACGTGGATAATCATTTTCAACTGTTGATGTACCTACTGAAAGGTTACTCATTACCTTTAGGACCGACTTTCAAATCCCTATAAAGAGTGGGTTCAACCCTCACTTTTCCCTTTTTCAGATACTTTCTCCTCCAAAGTTTTCATCTAAACCTTCATCAAGCTCAAAGTGAACTTACTTCCAAGGTCACCAATTTCATTTCTAATTCCTTCATACACATGTATAGGCTTTTACTTTTCTTCTCTCCTTTTTTCTTTAATGGAAATCATTAGGGATTTAGAAAAGAGTGGTGAGGTGATAGAGCCTTCAAATAGTATAGAATAGTTAGAAAAATATTTGTGTTTTATGAGGAATGTTGAACAGTCAGATGGTTCAATAGATTATAGGCTCTTAGAAATAGGCATGTCTGGAAGTTATGAAAGCACTAGTAGTTATGCGAGTGATACTGACTATTTTTATTCTTGTTCTTTCCCAAGAAACTCCCAACAACTAATGGTGGCTACTCATGTTAAATACATGAGCGTTGAAGATTTTGGGACCTAGTACATTTGTGAGGAGAATATGGCCTTCTTTTGACGATACATCAGCCTCTCCGGCTCTGGCGGCGAGGATGATGGTATTTTGGAAGCGTGTGTTAAGGAGGAGAGGGTTGACTTAGCTGCCCTACCTGACTCGCCATGTCCTTACTTTTATCTTCACCTTTCCGTTGTTCAAGATTTAGGGGTTCTGATTCCCTTTACCTTGTTCAAAGAGGAGGTCTTAGTGAGTACAAACATTGCTCCATCCCAGATTTCACCAAACAACTATGGATTTTTTAGGGTCTTTAAGAGTATATGTCGGATATTGGATGCTAACTCTGCCATAGGAATATTATTTTCCTATTATGGTACTAAAACTAGTATAAAGGTGGTTAGATGACTTTGTGCACCATATCATGGAGGACATTATTCAAGCCTCACTCTAACCATTATAAAATTCAGAAAGATAGGTTTGTGAGGGTTATGGGCGAGATGGCACCTCCATGGTCACAACTAGGGAGGATGGTGCCCCTCACTTTCATATGACTTGGATAGAGGATCCAATGGTGATCATTGGTTTTAACTTCGACTACATTATCTTTACTGAGAGGGAGGTAGTTGGTTTTTTGGATGAATTTGAAGTTATGAGTTCCCGTACCATGATTGAATTAGAACATGGAAAGGATAGTGAGATAGATGAATATTTTCATAATTTTGAGATTGTAGTAATCCTCAATTTTTTATGATTATTGATTCACCTGGTTACTTATATATTTCCTTTTCCTTTTTGCACAAAAAATATCGTCCATCCCAATTGCTGAGAGGTAAGCTTGTCTGGCCAAGAAAAAGGCTGAGCATCAAGAGCAATGGACTAGTAGTCTAAAAAGTCATAAGGATGGCCTCTACAGAAAAGGAGGCAAGTAACCCGTCGAAGGGAATTCTCTCACTAAGACTCTCTTCTGAAAGCTTGAAGTAAGGCGAGAATTCTTCCTCGCCCCCGAAGGACAAAGCCATTATCGTCTTTGAAGAGGATGAAGAGGGTGAACAATAAACTAGCTTGCCAATTCGGACTGACCCTCCCCAACACTCCTCGTTGTGGATTGGGGCAAGGTTCGATGCAATAAAATACGTTGGCGCTTGTCTACCTATCCATGAACACTTTCTTGGAAACCTCTAGGCAATTAGTTGAATAGAGACTGAGAAGCTTCTTGACATGGTGGAGAATCACGTGCTTATGGGAAATGGTGATGGGGCGAGCACTCTTGAGAATCATGCCAAAATTGTCAGACCTGAAGGCCAAGCTTTCTATTACCAAGGAATCTCTAACCCAAGGGAAGGAGATAGTAAAAAAGATGGTAAAAGAATGGAATGGAGTGAAGCGGTAAAAGGTGATGCTTAAAGAGATCCTTAAAAAGGTGGCAACAAAGGCCTAAACATTATCCCTTCTAGAGAAAAGCATGAGGAGTCCCTCGAGGCTACTTTTCATTCAAAGGAGAAGTTGAAATAAGAACTCTCAGCTGTTATGAACATATTATTGAATACTTTTGACCAATACTTTGAGCGGGCAAAGGAGCAAACAATCCTTCTATACACTGGCCTGAACTTGATCCAGGTGGATTTATTCAAGGTAATCTGGGACGACCTTGGGGTAGATGAAGAGGAGGTGCCACCTCCCAAGGCCGCTGGTCCATCTCCTGATGGGACGTTCAATATGAACTTGAGGGCGCTAACGTAGTGGAGGACAAAACTTCTAAGGAGGATGAGGTTCGCCAAGAAGTTACTTTAGATGAAATGCGACCCAAGGAGTTTGGGCATTGAGCTCACGGTCTTGTCTTTGGCTTTCTCGTTTGTTTTTTTTTCATTGATAGTCTTTGTAATTATGCCTTTAGGGGATTTTGTGTAATTATTAATTAAGCCTCAAGAGTTTTATTAATGAAATTTAAGCACATTTTTTCACTTTGTGTTGTTCTTCTTATTTTTCTTGAGTGAATTGTTTTAAAATACACTTAGCATGTTTTCCAACATCGTATTTCCACTTAGGAGGATTCTGAGTTCTGGTAGCCCCAAGAATTCTTCCATGAGGATCCAAAGTCATTGCCACTTTGGCGGCAAGGATTCCATCATAGGGATCCAACATAATTTATTACCCAATGGGCAACAAGAATTACTCTGCGAGGATCAAACATAATTCATTGTTCCTTGGGCGACAAGGATTCCTTCATGAGGATCCAATATAATTATTTGCTCCTTGGGCACCAAGGATTCCTCCATGAGGATCCAGAATAATTCAGTCCTCCTTAGACAGCAAGAATTCCTCCATGAGGATCCAACGTAATTCATTTCTCCTTCCTCCATGAGGATCCATCATAATTCATTTCCCAATAGGCAACAAGGATTCCTCCAAGAGGATCCATCATAATTTATTGCCACTTAAGTGATTTTGTTAAGGTTCCAAACTCCAGTATTCAATGTTAGATAATTGAGTCCGAACACGAGAGGGGAAGTGAATTGCGTTGCATTAAAAATGATGTCCAAATAAGACATCTTTGAGAAAATAAATTGTTTAAAACAATTTTGAAAAGAGTAAGCAGCAGAATAAATAAGAAGAATAAAATTAGAGTTAAAAATAGATTTGATCCTAGAAGAAACAAACAAGCAATGAAAATAAAGAGATATAAGGGATAAGAAGATTGCACCGAAGATTTATAGAGCTTTGGCTAACTATTTGGCTTAAGTCCTTTCCTTAAGAATTTCTTCTTGAGAGTTCCTCTATATGGGATTTTCACAAGTCATGCCAACGAACCTTCTTACAATCAAACTTAGAGTTTTACATTGGATCCTCAAAACCAAACAAGAGATTTTATACCAGGCCAATCTCAAACCAACTGAGAGATTTTATACCAGGTTTAGATCACAAACCAATGAAGATTTCGACGGACAATCTCCCAAACCAATAGAGAGCTTTTAAAATAGGCGAAGCTAACGAACAAAACATGAGATTTTGTCGGACAATCTTACAAACCATGTTTTGTTAACAAAATCAATGAATGAAGGGATATTATCTCATACTAGCTCAAAATATTGCATGTGTTGCTCATACTCAACCACAATCTTTGAAACATGACCTTATTCCACAATTTCATCACATGTTATTGTCTATTCCACTCGACAAGCACTTTGCATTTTGCACCAACATTTTTCACATGAAATCTACATAAATGGTGGATTATGGTTAGGAAGACAACTTCAGTAACATTTATCAAAGCAAGTTCTCGACCAATCACCGTAATCTTGGAAAACAACTTCTCAAATGTGAGCAATTCCTTCAGCTTCTCAAGAGCCAATATGAAATTGGCTTCTGTTTCATGTTCTAGGTATGCAAACTCAACTCAGAATATCAATTTAGTTGATGTAACACCAACAATCTCACACAGTGGTAGCCGATATATGTTGGTTTTATATATGGAGTAAAAACTCAAAACCAGATGAAACATATTTAGGAGATTTACTAAATTAGGATGTGTTTAGAGTATATCACCGACAATATTAGAGTAGTCCTTGTTTCTTGTCTAGCACATATACCTCTCATCATGATTAGTAGACTAATCAAATGTTGCCCTTCAGTGTATGAATCTTTAATAGTATCAATATGTTTCTCTTGCTTTATACAATTGTGGGACACTTGTCTGATTTTCATGATTTCGATCTTTCAGTGCACCCATTATGAACCTCAACGCCATATGGTACTTTGTCATATCGTTCACAAATTGCCGTTCATCAGATTTTAAACTGTAGAGTATATCGCCGTCTAAAGTCTTTGCTAGATCATGATTGTGAATGCCACATCTAACATTCATTTTCCAACCAAAACCACTAAACACAAATCTTAACTGAAAAGGGCACTAGACCATTTTGCTATAAATAACAACCTACTTTCCTTTGTGCTCATAGGCGACTCTTGGGCCCGGCCAGGCTGGGCACATGCCCAGGCTCTGGCCCAATTATTTTTTGAATTTGGCCCAAAAAAATTTACAAAAAGAAAGCAAAAAATATTCAGAAAGGCATAAAGAGGGGTACGGCCATGGCGTTTTGTTTGTCGAAGAAGATGAATTCTATTATGAGAGAGAATGCTAAAGATGTTACCTCACGTGTCCATGTTAATTAAATATAATGTTCAATTATTCCTTAATTAGTCAAACTTCCTCCCTTGTTTTTTGGCCACATTTTTTAATCTTTTTATAATATTAGAAAATTGTTTTGAGAGAATTATAAGGAAGACACGTTAGTGTTTGGTTTTATCCCATTATCTCACTAACTCTTGTTTTAATTTTTTTAATCTTTTATTATTAACCAAATGATAATTATTATTTTTATTCTTTCTTATTAGTAACTAAATGATAATTAAGTTTAGTTTGTATTTTTTTGTTATATTATTTTTTTTGGATTTTGTGGGCCTAAATATATGTTTCTTCTTGAACCTCTCTTTTTGCTATTTTATTAGTTTTTTTAATAGTTTATTTACTATTTGATTTGTTATTATTAATTTCACAAAAAATAAATATATAATGAAAGACTTATTCTTGAGCCTTTTTTACAATGAAAGACTTACTCTTGAGTATTTCTTACAATGAGACACACGCACACTTGCACACCTTCATAGCTTGATATTGGATTTTATTACAGTGAGATCTATTCGATTAATTGTTTAAATTACTCGTCTAGAAGACTAGTTCACTTTGATAGTACACTTGTAATTTAATTTGATTTGATTGTTTTATTATTTTCATGTTTAATCTATGCTTGTTTGTACGCACTTGTATTGCTTTCATTTCATCCTCATTTGTCAATTTATATTCCCAATTTCCGAATTCTTGTAATAATTTTACCGCTTTCTTTATTTTTTTGAACTTTATTTGCTTGCTTGCTTTTATGCTTGCATAAATTATGAACTCGCGCATTCTTGGTTCATATACCAAGTCATACCCCAAGTTTTGTAAGTCGATTGTCTTATGCATCACCATCGACCGTACCACTGCATTTTTGGTCCATATGCCAAGCCATACTCCGTGTTTTGTAAGTCGATTGCCTTGTTCATCTCTTTTATTTTAAACTATATTTTTGTTGACAAATTGACGAGTCTTTTTTATTTTGATTGATAACTATTTTTATCTTATATACAATGAATTTGCATTCTTTAAAATTTTGCCCAGACTTTATAATTTTCCTGACTTCGCCACTGTTTGTGCTTATAATTTCTCTTCCTTTCACAACCATACACTAGTTTTTTTTTACGTCTGCCTCTTACCCTAATTGATGTATGAGAGCGGATGATAACTACAATAATACAATGTTAATATCGGCTAATAGTTAAGTCCACGATAATACTTTTAGACGGAAATATTTACCAAATATAGCACAAAACAAATTAATGATAACCTACATAATTTTAGCGTTAAATGAATAGAGAAAAATGTTAGTAAAACATATATCTTTAGTAGTGAAGAAACATGTACAATTTCTCTAAACTTTATCCATCACATCTTCATCTATTTAAGAGAATTGGAAAAACATAATTTAATTATGAAATTTTAAAAGATGTGAAAAAAAATCAATTTTTTTAAAAAAACAATAAAAACATGTATGGGAATTTTAACTTCAACTTAAATGTATGGGAGAAGAAATACCAATCTTTTCATTAAACGCTATAATTTCTTCTGAATATTTTTTCCAATATTTTGAGAGTAATTTAAAAGAAACTAAAACTTTTGGGAGATGGTTAGCTGGAGAAGGATATGTATCCATCTAAGTATTTTCCGTAGAGTAGATCCAACCAACCCTATTCACATTTATGACCAATGCCCGTCTTCCTTATCTTGCTTACACTACTTTTCTCTCTATGTCTTGTACTTTGGTTTTTGTTTCTCTATCATCGATAAAACTAAAACCTCAATAGTACTTTGAATTATTGTAAGTGGAGAACTGTGTACTAGTGACTACAACAACAACCCAAAGTTAAATTCATAAGTTTGAAATATTATTATTATAATAATCCATCAAAAACAGCTTTTTTGTTTGTTGAGTTTCTTCTCTCACTGTTACGGTCTTTGTTGTACATAGAATGTCGTGTCGTAGAGTGTTGGGTTTTGTTCCTTGCCTTGTACACCGTGTGTCGCACCTTCATCATACATGATACATGCGCGTATCTATCACCATTCATACCAAACTCTTTCTTCTTCCGATCCTTTATCTCATCGCATCACTGCCACTCTCCTCCTTTTCCATTTCTATCATTTGAACAGGAATAAACACATTCTGAAGAAAAAATGGGAATGGGAACTAGCACTTTTGTTACTCGGTGGATCAACTTTCTCACCATGGTAATCTTCTTCTTTCTCTTCTTTATCATTACTATTATTTGTTGTTAATTTTCTTGCCATGTTTTAATTGCTTACACACTGTGTTTGTACTTGTTGTCCTTTTTGCATTATCCATTTTAGTTTACAGTTTGTACTTGTGTTCAAAAGTATGATTTTTAGCAGCTAATTTTTAGGGGTGTTTTGTTGCTGTTGAGCTTAGCTCTAAAACCTTAGTAATAATTTAAAAAAATAATAGTAGTTGAATGTAACCAAATGTGTCGATGTACTGTCAGTGTTAGAACGCATGACATGTTTTCAATCTGAAGTGTCGGACATCATACATGTTTTCAATTTGAATTGTATGTGCTATTTGATGTCTGACATGTCTTCAACCTGCGTGCTAACAACGAATATGTGCAGTAATTTGAAAATATAGAAGTGATTGAATGTTCCTGTCATATGTGTTGGCATTGTGTCAACATCGGACACCAGACATGTCATCAATTTGAAGTGTATGTGCTCTATTGGATGCAAGGCATGTCTTCAACCTAAAGTGTCAGTGCTAACACGGAATACGTACGTGCAATGGTTTGGAAAAAAGTATAAGTGATTGAATGTGACTATCAAATGTGTTGGTGTCATGTTATGTCGAAGACTCGGGACATGTCTTTAATTTGAAGTGTATGTGATATTCTCATTGTGCAGGTTTTGGCAATGGTTGTGATAATATTTGGGCTGTGGATGAGCACTCGTCATGATGATGCTTGCAGAAAATCTCTCACTATACCTGTGCTAAGCATTGGAGCTGTTATTTTCTTAATGTTAGTTTTTTTTTACATTCTTAATGAATTTGGTGCTTCCTTTTATTTTCTGAATCTTTTTCTGTTACTCTATTCTCTTCCATCTCGTTTTATTTTGTACAGATCCGTAGTTGGTTTTTTGGGTGCCAAGAAAAGAAGCGCCATATTGTTATGGGTTGTATCCTTGTCAAATGTTATATATTTACCACAAACCCTACAATTGAAAAATATTTCAAAGAAATTTTGAATTAAGGGAATCATCCTCCTTGACATTGCACTTGCAGTATCTCATCATGCTGTTCTTCATCTTGGTGGGAATCTTGGTCTTCACAGTGTTGGTGTAAGTGTGCATGTTTGTTGACAGTTATCATCACTTTGTACATCATCATTTCTTGTAATTACGTATTGCATCTGCAACGGATTCACGAGTTGAGTCTTAATAACACAAAGTCACATTCGAAATGCCAAACCAGCTTTTACTATTTTGATCATCCTTTCAGTTGACTTCTTTGATTTTGGATACTTGTTTGGATCCTTATGCGATCTTTTGCCGTTGTTTCAGATTCATTGTGACTAATAATGGATCTGGTCATAGCGTGACTGGTTTGAGGTAACGAGTCAAGTGCTTCATTCTTGAGAACACAGCGTGATTCGATTCAATAATTGACAAACTTATTATATGCTTAGGTACAAGGAATATCACCTTCAAGATTATAGCTCTTGGTTTCTCAAAGAGGTAAGATTCTTATTAACCGAGAAACGATGTTGTACACAACACTTCAACATTCATTTCCTTGATTTCTTTTGTCTGATTTTAGTTAAACAATTCTCGTAATTGGAAGCGACTGAGGGTTTGTCTGGTAAAAACTGAAAACTGCAACAACCTATCCAAAAAATATAAGGTGTGATGATCTATACTATTCTATTCCACAAAATTGAATTCAGATTATTTTTCAAACTCACAAAGCTGTTATTGACCTCTTTTATAATCTTCATGTTATGTAGACTCTCAAACAATATAAGTTAGCTAAATTGAGTCCGATTGAATCTGGCTGCTGCCGACCGCCTTCTGAGTAGGGTCTCCTTTCTTTCCAAAGAATTTCCTTATCTATAATAGTCAGTCAAGTTTGTTTTGATATAGAATATATCAATATATTTTATTTTTCGGTTAAGAAGCTCAATGCATATCTCTGATTTTGTTATATCTTGGGATTTTATTTAACTTAGGTGTGGATATCCTGCTGTAAACGCATCCTACTATGACTTGAGCTTTCATCCAGTTAGTCCTATCCATGACTGCAAGCGATACAAAAATTCTCGAGCTGTCAAATGCTATGATTGCGATTCTTGCAAGTAAGCATGCCCGATTGTCGATTACGTATCCTCTCCATTTCTGAAAAGAGTATAGGGCTCCATTACTATATTTTTTACTAGAATTTGTGACGTTATACACGCATAAGCATAGTAATGAAGCCTTTTATTTCTTTTAACCAATGGCGAGAATCTCTACTCTTGGTTGTCCATGTTCCGGATATGTTTTTCTAGATACGAGTACATTGTCTCACTGCCACTTTGTTTTTCTGAATGTTGGTTCCAGGGCCGGCGTGGCACAATACATGAAAATCGAGTGGAGAGTTGTTGCAATATTCAATGTCGTATTATTTGCTGTTTTGGTAAGACATTGCTGCCTCTTCATACGTTTACAAAACAATCAAGACAAATTCTTCAATCCACCTTGTAATATTCTCACCAACTTTTATTCTGTATGTCAGTCTATCATATACTTTGTGGGATGTTGTGCGAGACGAAGTGCTGCTAGGAGCCAATCTAAGCATTGAAGAGGAATCTATATATGCATGCAAACCATGAACTGCTTTTGAAATTTGTCGGTGAAAAAAACAGAGATCGGTGTCTGCAGCTAAAGATGAACATGCGGAATTCATGTTAGTTTTAGTTTAGGATCCCTTGGTGTGATTATTTGTATATTTTTTGTGACCACCAGATCTTACTTGAATGGTTACTATTATTGTTGATTATTGATTTATTTCATGAGCTGAGAAATTTCAGAAGTAACAAACTTTATGATGACTAGTATTTTTGTAGTTGATGCCAATCTATACAAACTAGAGATTAACTTCTGTTTGTTCTCTCGTATAAAAAAAACTTCTGTTTGCTCTCTAAGATGATTAATATAACTTTTAGTATCATTTCTAGGATGTGTTAAAAATATGATATTACATGTAGACAGAGATGAACGACGCAACTCTGCTCCATTTCCCCCCAAAACTTGGAAAGAATGGGTTGTCTTAGTTTCTAGGTCCACTTATTTAACGATCTACTTCAAAACAAAATAATTGGTGTACTTGTGGTGAGTAGAAGATATGTTACTTTGTCTGTGATAAGGTGCAAAGAGGGTTCAATGTTTTGATATGTAAAAATGTAAATGCTATACTCAACTATCTGGTTGAGTGTTTATAGATGAGAACTCTAATGAAGGAATCCGTGGGGAGGTCGGTTCTTATGCTTATAAAATTGGCTCCATGTCTCTCGAGTTTGACTCATTAAGAGAATGAGTGGGGTGAGTCATCCTATTACGTTGGAGATGAGATTAATCTAATGAATACTTCAGTTATCCCTTAAAGTGTGAAACTTTATTTTGCAGGTTACTAATCAAAGAAGTTCCATTAAAGACAAACATGTTTTTGATGATGACAGTCAGTCTTTGATGACAATAGTTAAAGTAAAACATAAAGCGGTTAAAGATGCAAACCATAATATTAGGGTTTGATAAACTTGTCTGTCTGATGATGGCATCCAAATGGAATGTAAATCAAGTCTCATCTCAAGTGAACTCAAACAAGTGTCTACAAGATAGAAACATCTGACAAGACTTGAAGTGTGTGAAAGAACGACCTAAGCTTCTAAGTGAATATATATTGTAAAAGTACTAGGGCTTTCTGACAAAATATACGGCTAATCACACACACAAACAAATGTTAAACTTATTTTTCTTAAGAAAATACTTTCAAAAATACCTTGAAGTCATGTCAGATGAGTTGCAAGCAGTAAGAAAAATTCATTGTAATAAAAATAGTTGTATTCCACGGTGAAGGTCCACGAGGAGAATATCCACTACTTGCCTCTTCTTGCTTCTGATTCTTCAAAGGGCGAGCTTCACCGACATGGAATGTCTTACACTCCCGCTTCTCACCAACAATGGTTAAATCCTTGGGAAAAGACGGGGGAAAGACCGATAGTTTTTATGTGACTTGCATGCGAATCAAGCGCTCTCTCCTCTTGCCTAGTGAGACTTTAGTCATATCCTCTGCAAAACAAAGGGGGAGACATTGTTAATACACATAATACTATAGATGTAGGAACATGTCAAAAAGTTCCCTTCATACTGTAAAGCCTACCAAGTACTTCTCGTCCTCGTCCTCTCGGTCTTGGGTAATTATAGTACAAGAGTTAAGAGGTCGGAAACACCTTACAATATGAATCACCTCATGCTCAAGGGGAGGAATGGTGCTATAATATTCCCTTTAGATAAGCTGAGGATTTCGTGTCCATGATAAAGGATAGCGAGGGCATCTGTTTTCCCTATGGTCACCAAAGAAGCGCCTGTTTGATATGTGACTCCACATACAAGAGGGGGGGTTGAATTGTGGGTTTCAGAAAATTGTGGTTTGAAAAAAATTTATGATTATTTCTAGAGTTTAAAAATGTTTTAAAAAGTTTTAGATATTAGCAGTGGAAAGTAAAAGTTAAGGGAGAGAGAAAGACAACATAAATTTATTAAGGTTCGATCAAGAAGACTTAGTCTTGTCCCCTAGTTTGACCTTGAGAGTATTTAATAAATCTTAAGTGCTTTTAGTAAGTTGAACTCTTGAAACCCCTTATACAAGGAAAAATAAATTTTCAAGCTAACTTCCAACCAAATAACAAAAAAATGGAGAGAAACAGTTAGTCTTTCTTCATAATACAAACTTGTAGAGAGAAGCAGTTAGTCTTCCTTCCAAACAGCGGATTGAAGCGTTTATTCGTCATTCCAAACAGCGGATTGAAGCGGTTAATCTTCTTTCCAAACAACAACTTGAAGCGGTTAGTCCTCAAGATAAACTAATAGTTTCTATGGATTTATCGCGGACCAAGGTAAGCTTTTGAACCATGTTCTACTCTTGAACCGAACCGAGGTTTTGACCATGCTAACCACGAACCACGAAGATTTTAAACCAGACTTATCTCAAACAAAAGCAGGCTTTTAACCCGGGCGAGCTTTTGAACCATACTGATGTTTTTACCAGGATAACCATAATCCAAGTTAAGATTTTGAACCTGACTGATCATGAACCAAAGAAAGCTTTTAATCAGGTTTAGCTTACAAAGCAAAACGACGACTTATAATCTAAATCCCCAAATCAAAGCTTTAATGAGTTGAGCTTTGAACCCAAACAAACACTCCCTTATGGATAGATTATTCAACCAAGAGAAAATATACTCCTTGGTAAATTTACAGCAATGCCATTTCCATAATACACAAATTTCTCACTAAACAAAAAGACTTTCTCGAAGCCCTACGACTAAAATCATGTGAGAGAAAGTTGAAAATATTTTAGAGAGAGTGATGACTAAGATAGATTGCTTACATTTCTAGATGTGAAATTGTGAAAGGAAGAACCTATATTTATAAGCTAGAGGTTGACACAAAAAAGAAAATTTTCTTGTCCAAAATTAATGTGTCAATCGATTGACAGCTTGCTCTAATCGATTGAAAGCCCCAAAATTAAGCATTTACAATGTTAAAAAAGGAAGGAAAGGATACATAGTTGTTGTCGATCATTAAGACGTTGTCCCAAATGTTTAAGGATGATTTTTGCACTAACCCAATGGATCGGGTATAAGTGTCAATCTATTGAACAATACAAATTTGTCCAACAACTGTTCAGATAGTGCTTGATTCAACTGAAACGTTTCCAAAATGTTTTTAGGAATATTTTCTTGACAAATAGAGACTTAAAAATTATCTGTGTGATTTAGCCGTATAACTTTACGAAAAAGCCTTTGTGTTTTTACAACACACAATTTACTTAGACGCGAAATAGTGAGTTTTCACACATCTTCTCTTTTACACTTTGGATCTTCAAAGTTTGTCATGTAAACCAATCATTTATACACTTGCTTGATTCTTCTTGGCGATGAGACTTGAGATTTATTCATGTTGCATACCATCATCTGAGAAGGTTTGCAATGATCATCAAACCCTAACTTGTCTACTAACATATTTAACTCTTTCAATCAAACACTTCGTTTTATTGCCATCGTCAAAAACATAGTGTCGCTAAATATCAAAGTGAAAATTTTTATTTAATATACCATTATTTTATTGATTTTTCAATTTTTAATAAAAAAAATTATTTTTTTAATAAATAACATTATTATTATTAAGTGAATAATTATTATGCACGGTTAGGTTATGTACAATGGGGGTGTTGAAAAACAAATTCAATAGTTGAATCCTTGCAATGAGGGTGTTGAATAAAGTGTTTAAAGTGAGGTGTATTAATAGGTGTTGAAAGTTTTCAACATGTTGAATGTGGAAAGAGTGGGGTCCACAAAATACTTTATAAAATTTTATTGGTTGTTTTGAATGTTTAAATTTTTTAGTGTGTTGTGAATGGTAGTGAAATAGGATGTTGAATTTTATTAAACAAAATCATTGTAGTGAGTATAAATTGAATGTGTATTGAATTATTAGGTGAAAGAAAGAAAAAATGATGTGTAGTATAAAAAATGAAAAAGAAGAATGTTGAATAATAAAACCATTGTACATAGCCTTAGTGTAAAATATTTTACATGGTCAGTGTATCACAGCTATTCACAAGTAATACTTTATATGTGATTTTAAAAAAAAAATCAAATTTCTTCTAAAATTAAAATGTTATAATTAACTGTCAGTCAGTGTATTTCAATTAAATTTTATTATTATTATTATCAAAAAAAAATTGAATTTATATTTGATAAACGACAAATCAAAACTATCGATATCATATATTAATATCAAATTATTAAAAAACTAAAATATTAAAAAAATTAAAAAGAATTAAAAACTCAAATTTTAAACTAAAAAGACCAAATCAGATAAAAAAAAAACAACATAAATACAATTCAAATTAAATTGCATTATGACACACATTTTTATTTTCTTGTAAGAAGGAAGAAAAGCTTTAACCCATTTCTCTTAACCATAAACCCTAACCAAACCCCTTGCTGCATTGTCTCCTCAAGCAAAACAGAACAGAAGCAGAAATGTGGGGATGGATGATTAGAGAAAGCCGTAAGGCATCATCATCCGCCTCATGGAACCTGAATCTCATCCGTAACATGGGCGGCGGTCCTCGCACCTTCCCCGGCGGCGTAAGCAAATGGAAATGGAAACGCATGCACGAAAAACGAGCCAAAGAGAAACAACGAAACCTCCTCGAACAAGAGAAACAACTCTACCAAGCTCGCATTCGTTCTCACATTCGCTCCACTCTCTCACCCTCATCACCTTCATCCTCTTCCTCCACCACTCACAACCCTATCTCCCCTCATCAGCACATCAAATCCCTCGCCGATCGCTTCATGAAAGACGGTGCCCAAGATCTCTGGAACGACCTCGACGGTCCGATTACCCCAACCCAAGCTCAGACCCAAATTCAACCCCAAACCTCACAGCAAATTGATTTACGCAATCAGAATTTGACTAATTTGACTAAGTATTCCCAAATTAGGGGTTACCGGTCTGTTCCTGAAGTTAGGGTTTTGGCTGATCGGAAGCGGGTTAGCACCGATAAGCCTGAAAAGCGGAGAATTTGGAGGAAGAATGGTTCTTCTACTGAGAGTGAGAGTGAGGTTGAAGATGAATCTAGGAATCAGGGTTACTATTCGAAAATGGGTAGTATTGCTTCATTGGGTAAATATGATGGGAAGAGGGAGAGGAGAGTTATGCCCAAGACTTTTGATGATAAAACTGATTTTTCGGAGCAGGTTGAGTTGATTAAGTATGAGCTTAATAAGAAAAAGTTGAGTCAAAGTGAGGAAAATCAGGGTCAGGAACGGGAAAATGTTCTTACTCAGACTAGGTATTGTTATTCCTTTGCTGCAATTGAAATGTTTTTTTCTTCCTTTATGTGTGTTGATTTTGTGTTTGAGTTACCTAGTATTAGTATTGATGATTGATTAACATTTGATTATACCAAAAGCATATATACACTGGTGTTCTCAGTAAGTAGGAGCGCAGCATCAGAGCATAATTTGAACCGAACCCTGTTGTTTTGTGATTTTCAATTTAAGCACAATTGGTGTCTCATAGTGGTTATTGTGGTGCTGTAGTGGTATTGCGTAGCAGAATTTGAATATGATAGAGACTAGAGTAGTCAATCCCGGATAGCGGCGTGGAGTAGCCTACCTAAAAATGGGATAGCACGATAGTGTATAGCAGGATGGCCACTATTTGATCATTTTTTGGACAAATTACATGAATAATAATTATAAACATATGAAGAGCATAGGGAAGAACTAAGTGTAGAGAGAGGGAAGAACGAAGTGTAGAGAGAGGCGAGGGAGAAACTTGTGGTTTTTCTTTGGCACTACTGAAGTGCGGAAACGTCGGTGAAGGAAGGTTAGGGTTGAGTCTCAACTCAAATTTGATTTAAAAACGTTTTAAATTACACTTAAAGTTAAAACATTTTAAATTTAAGGGGTAATTTTGGTTTTTCAAAGCGGAAAAGGATAGCGGGCAAGTAACCTCTCAAAACTAGGAACCGCTCCTCCCCCGCTATATTGGTCTGCACCGCTAAGGCTCTTCCCATAGCAGCCGGCCTCCGCTCCGCTATAGCGGGATAGCACCACTGTTGACTACTCTGATAGAGACTGAGATGAGTGTGCATGTTTTGCTTGCATATTTTTTTCTGACAATTTGGTTTTGCAATTAGTGATTTGGATGTTTTGTTTTTTCCTAGATTTGAAGAGTGTGCTATATCACCATTGACAATCAAAGCACTTTCTTCATCTGGTTACATTCATATGACCCGGGTTCAAGAGACTAGCCTCCCCATTTGTCTTGAGGGTATGTTTCCTATATCTTTCAACCTTGCTATATAGTTTCTATTTATCATCACACCATCACTATCAAAATTTGATAGTCTTACAATAGATGCATATTGTAAAAGTTGTTGCATTGCGATTCTTTTTCTCAATCAGATTTTTTTCTTGCATCCACTTCAAGTCTTTTATTTGTTACTTTGCTTGTTATTACATTTCTCCCATTCGTTTAATATGTCTATTAGATTCAATTTTGATGATCCTCGTACTTCTGTTACATTGCAGGTGTGGATGTTATGGTCAAGGCTAAAACTGGCACTGGAAAAACTGCAGCTTTTTTGGTACACCATTGTTATTTTAATGACCTGCATCCTATTTAGTTTCTTTCTATCAATGGTGCTAAATGCAAACAGCTTCCTGCTATTGAAACAGTTTTGAAAGCTATGAGTAGCAATACCTCTCATCGTGCACCGCCAATATCTGTTCTTATTCTATGCCCTACTAGAGAACTTGCTAGTCAAATTGCAGCAGAAGCAAAGGTTTTACTGAAATATCACGATGGCATTGGGGTGCAGACTCTAGTTGGAGGTGTGCGATTTAAAGTTGACCAGAAACGCATTGAATCAGATCCATGCCAGGTATTGTTTTATAACTAAACTTTATATGTTTCCTAGCACGTGGTTTCAGACCATGTGCAAGTCTAATTCTTTTTGAGTGTTGGGGTGGGAGAGAAAAAAGGAGATGTCGCTTATTGTGTATGAAAAAATCATCATGCTAGAAACACATACTGAATTACTGATTTATTTTCGTATTTCTTGTGTTAAATTTTTCAGATACTTGTTGCTACACCTGGTAGGTTGCTGGATCATATTGAGAATAAGTCTGGAATATCTGTACGATTGATGGGTTTGCAGATGCTTATACTTGATGAAGCTGATCATTTACTGGACCTTGGATTTCGAAAAGATATAGAAAAAATTGTTGATTGTTTGCCCCGTCAAAGGCAATCCTTACTGTTTTCTGCAACCATCCCAAAGGAGGTTAGGCTAGGTTAGATTTTTTTAATCTAATATTGATAATCAGTTTTTGACTGAAGGTTCTTACAAGCATGACTGTGTTGCTGCAGTATTCCATCAACAATATAATCGACCCTTCTTAAATATGCAGGTCCGCCGAGTATCTCAGCTCGTTTTGAAAAGGGAACACAAATATGTTGATACAGTTGGAATGGGATGTGTGGAGACTCCCGTTCAGGTAAGTTACACTAATTATTGTCAGACTCTAACTGTTATAAAGTAAAATACATATTTGATTGACTTTTAGATCCTTAGGCATTAATGTTTTTTTTTTTTGTTTCGCATCACAGGTAAAGCAATCATATCTAATTGCTCCACATGAATCACACTTTCAGATAGTACATCATATTCTGAAAGAGCATGTCTCGCAAACACCTGATTATAAGGTTAATGCCTTTTCTGTTTCTCTGTTTCAATTGCTTTGTGATTCAATTTATGATTTTAACTGGTAGATTTGCATTCAGGTTATTGTTTTCTGTATTACTGGGATGGTGACATCACTCACTTATAACCTTCTTCGGGAAATGAGACTGAACGTTAGGGAGATACATTCTCGAAAACCTCAGCTGTATCGGACTCGCGTATCAGAAGAGTTTAAGGAATCCAAACAAATGATTCTTGTCTCCTCTGACGTTTCCTCACGAGGAATGAATTATCCTGATGTTACTTTAGTTATTCAGGTATGTATATACTTCAATGTACATGGGATGTGTCTCTTGTTACCTACTTCTGAAATAGGACAGAACTATTTCTTTGTTAAAACTATCGTAGAATGTGTATTTTTGAGAAACTTGTACCGGTAGTCTATAATTCTTTTTTGAACGACTTATATTGCTCCATATCCTAAACTATATTATGGAATCCAGGTGGGAATTCCTACAGACCGTGAACAATATATTCATCGTCTTGGAAGAACAGGACGGGAAGGCAAAGGAGGGGATGGCATATTGTTGATTGCACCATGGGAAGAGTATTTTTTAAATGAGATCAAGGATCTTCCTCTAGAGAAATTACCCTTACCAGATTTAGATCCACAAGCACAGCTTAAGGTATAATTTGTGCTCTTGTTCTAATGTCTGCATTATTTTGATTTTTTCTCATTTCGCCATGTACATAATAGATATTGATCTTCATATGTCATCGTGTCCCGGCTTATATGATTGTAGATAAAGAAAATAATTGACTACATTAATTCTTGCAGATTGAGCAATCAATGGCAAAGATTGATAATGACATCAAAGACGCAGCTTATCATGCGTGGCTTGGTTATTATAACTCCATTAGAGAAATTGGGAGGGAGAAGAGCACAGTAGCTGAGCTGGCAAACCGGTTTTCTGAATCAATTGGTTTACAGAGGCCACCTTCCCTGTTTCGAAAAACTGCACTAAAAATGGGTTTGAAAGACATTCCTGGCATTAGAATTCGTAGATAGCTCTTTGTGTAAATTAAAAAGAAAAGAAACTGAAAAGATTTGTTGCATTTTGTAATGTGAAAGATTGTTTTTCTAAGCAGTGGGCATAGAGTGTTAACTATTGCTAGAGTACTGTTGAAGAGAACTATTGCTTGCTAGTATTACAATGTTTCTTGGAAATAGAGGTTTGTCAACATCAACATGAGAAAATAAAGGAGATGAATGTGAAAGTGTTTACGTTAGCCATATAGTTATGGGGCCATTGTATTAATTGTGTCGCACGAAAGAACCCTTGACTTATATATACAAGCGTGACCATATTGTGCTTGTACTGGGTCCGCCTTGTTAATCACAAAGTCAAATTGGTATCCTATTATGATATAATGCAATAACCTAGCAGTCATCAAGACTACAAGTATTATGAGCCTAAAATATTCTCTCTTCCTCTTTTACATAAAATTTAAGTGAGTTGAGTTACAAAGATTAGTATTAAAATTGGAAGAGGTTTTTCAATAGGCACAAATAGGAGTGTTTACTGACTGTAGAAGTTTAGACGGGCTTATAAAATTCATCCAAATTTCTTAAGTTTAACAAACACTTACAGAGACTATTCATTAAAGAGATTTTAACATCCATACAAAAATTAGAGTAATGTCATTCATACATCCAATTCTTATACCAATACTTTGTGTTACTACTAAATTATTTTTAACATTTTGACGTTTATTAATTAACTAATTTTTTATACTTTATTAACCAACTTTGTCATTGTTCACGGTTCACGTACATGTCATTATTCATAAAAATATTTTTTATTAAAAAAATATTGTTCACTATATAAATACGGTGAACAGTGTTGAGTGTAAGTATTGGTGTAGGATTTGAGTGTACGAATAGCATTACTCAAAAAATTAATGTATTTAGTCTTATTTTTGAATCACATGTGTTATGGGCCCTCCTCCGTAAGGTCCAAAGTGACATGAGAGCCCAATACGAGTCAAACACAAAATGACAGGAGAAAGGAATAGATGGATTCTATTTTCAAGACTACTAAGGTGAATTTATTCGCAACGTTCACTCATTGTCCAGATCCATTTGATGATCGATCGTATTCCACGCTCACACACACATTTAATTGCTGGCCAAATCTTATATTTAAAGAAATGATCACGCCATTTCTCAGGTATTGAATCTTTCTTCCATTTAAACTTTACTTCTTACTCTCTTACTAACTTGAGCGTTAAAATGCTAGCCCTGCAAGTCAACCCTCCCTCCACTACATCAAAACCTTGAACGAATGCAATATTCCACTAGTTCAATCTCTCCGATCATCACTTAGTTCTGAAGCATAATTTTGACGTCGTCTGTGAGAATTGAAAATGTATTTCTACGATATCCACGATTCACCATTTCTCGAGTCAATTGGATCAGATCTATAACTCCTTTGATCAAATTGCCTTATCTTCGGGTCTATTTCATCAAGTTGGGAGTTGAACTCTTTTCACCGGATACATCTAACATTGGTAACGTAAAAGCCATCCGTTCAACAGCAAGGAGCGGCAGTCGGTGAAGCAGCTAAGAATCCTCTTTCTCCCCCTCAAAGGACAAACGATCAAGTCATGATAAATACTCCATTTATTCCTCCACCGTCGAATTTTACCCAGACCACGGTAGATCAAAGAACTTCTCAACTTCCTTCATTCGTCATACTGCTCCACAATTCCATTGAGGCGAACTTTCCTTACAAGCCACTCTCAAACTTTCCTTACAAACCTACAGTACCGCCTTTTTGTAACTGGATATGAAGCGCTCTATAGATTCCAACTCTTACAAGCCAATCTCGACTTATAGGGAGATAATGAACGGCTGAACAACATGTACTAGATGGTTCAACAGCAAAACTCTCAGGCCTTCGCTGACATATTAACTCGGATCGAAGAAAGCCTATATAACTCCATCCCAAAGAACAATGTGCAAGAGGCAGTCTCGCGTAAATCCACCGAGCCAAGAAAGAATCTAGAAGAGGTCCAAAAATCTCTAAGTTATCAACGACACAAACACCATATGCCTTCCCTTCCCCTAGTTCCGAAGGAGGACATGGTAGCCACACTCCTCTCGAGATCTACCTACCTATGAGGAAAAAAATGAATGAAGAAGAAGCCCAAGTTCAATCATGGAAGAAGAACCGTATGTTAGTCTGTATTTTGGACGGCAATATCCCAAGGTCTTTGGAGAAACCTCTAAATCTATAGAACTACAACGGAAATGTATACCAGACGAACAAGTTGAGCATGTAGATAATCGACCAGACTGCTACCATGCAGATGAACACGTAAAGTGCAAGCCCTTTGCGTTGACCATAACTTTGTCCATCCAAGCCTAGTTTAAGTCCTTCTCTTAAGGAAGCATAAATTCTTAGTCTGACCTATGTGAGGCTTTTACCGCCTACTTCACCACCAAGAAAAGACAACCAACCACCATGGTGTCCTCAATGAGGTTACGTAGGATAAAAAGGAAAGTATATCCACTGTTTCACTAAAGTTGCAATAGTTGTTGAAGGCTCTGATGAGAGTCTAAAATGCTAGATCTTTGAGAAGGGTATTAGGCCAGATTGCGTGTTCTGAGAGAATTTAGGGTGTAAGGAGACCCACAGCCTGAAGGACATACTGAAGTAGAGTGTAACCCTACACTAATTTTGATGAGAAGATGCTAGTAGTTGAAGGTGGTCGGGGTGGGGAAATGTAGGATCTAGTCGAGTGACGAAATAATTTATTGGTCGATCCAGGGAGGACAACAAGTGAAGGCCTTACTCAAAATTTGACTCCTATACTTTATTGACCAACCCGCGAGAGAGGATCCTAGCAGAATGTGCTGGTACAAAATTCAAAGAGGTCGGAATTAAAAACTTTTACCTGGTCATAGAATCTGCTCGGACTGGCAAGTCCAAATACTTTCATTTCCACAAGAATCGCGACCATAACATCATCGATTGTATCTAGTGGGAAGATGTAATTGAGGGATTGATCAAGAAGGGACGATTGTATGAATACGCCAAAGACAGTAAGAAGGGTTGGGGGCTGAGAAGAATCTTCCAAAAAGAAATAATCTCCTAAGAAGACTATGGAAGCGGTGGTCGTGGAAAAGGTAAACAGATGGACAATGAGTAGGAAGAAATACAAAAAGGGGAAACACTGATATATCGATTCCATAATGGAGGGCACCCCTCAAAGGAGTTACCCGTCCAAAAGTATGATGAAGAGAAAAATCATCGACCTTATGGATATCGACAAGGACAAGGGAAATATTTCGACCAAGAACCCGAAAAAGGTTGATCCTCTAGTTCTAAGACAATGAGAAAGTCATGTGAATCCCGAATGAAATGTTCCTCTTGGTAAATACTTAAAACATTACTAACTTTTATGTTTCCAAGATAATGATCGACGACGATAACTCATACGACATAATGTATTCAAATCTCTTTGAAAAAAAGGCTTGAAGAAAGAAAAATCGTGGATCTAGGAAGGATCAAACTTCCAGGCTCTTAATGGCACAATAACTCGTCCATGGGATACATAGAGCTAATGACAACTTTAGGGGAAGAAAGAGATAATAGGACTATTGACTCAAAATTCTTGGTTGTCCCCTACATGAGCATCTATAATTGTATTGTAGGACAACCCTTTGTGGCAAAGCTCGACGTAGTAGCCTCCCTAGTTCAACTTAAGCTAAAATACCATAACGTGCATCATGAGCTAGTTATAGTCAGTATCGACTTGTCTAGAGCAAAAAGGATTTACATAGCCTTTCAACAAGATCAACTTGGGGCCATTTATAATCAGAAGGAATATGGGGCCATAACCATGGAAATCAAACTGGCCTCATTAATCAATCAACTTAAGTGTATGGCTATTCAACCCCCTTCAGGAAAACACACAATCAAACCAACAAAAATGGTTGATCCGAGGAAGATCGAAGACAATTTCCGTTGGTGGTTTAGCCACCTATTTATGTTGTATATATATTTCTTGTAAAGAAAAAAAAGATCATGTGATTTATTACAATCGTTTAAATAAGGGAAGAATTTTTTTACTAAATTGTCTTTCTTTTGTGATCATGAAAGGTAGAAACGAGTCTGGGGTACAACTAGAAGAATCGAAGCCCTATCACAAGGACTCGGGGGTGCTGTCACAAACGCTATTAGTGTATGACCAAAGCAACCAAAACCCCATGACATCAATGCACACACACAACGAAAGCAAGCTTAAAAATGGAAAAAAAAATCGGATCGTCCCCTCTTGGTAGCTAGTCACTCCATAAGTCGTGGTGGGTCCGCAATACGTTAACCTAGAATCAAGTTTCCACTTGGAGAATGAGAAGGGGTAATGACCTTTGATCTAGTACGGTCCCAAAAACGTCCAATAAATTTCAAGCAAAAAACTTGGAGGGAACGCTGAGTCCCAGAGAAACGAACTCAAGACCATAAACAACATCATAATTTAGGTATGATTTGAGTAAGGTGATAACCAATAAGAGAGAACTGGAACTCGTGGAATGGAATGGCACCCATTATATTTGACCACAAATCCTTTGATATTCGTCTGGGTGAAATTCACCTCAATGTTTTGATGGACCAATATCAATGATTGCATGAGCAAAAGTATCTCCATGATTGAACATAAAAGCAACCTGCAATATCTCTGAGTTCACCCAAACTCTTGAAATGTACTTGTCGTCCTTCTTGGTTGAAATTGATGTAAACCATGATTAAATATGTTAAGAATTTATGCATATACGACAAAGATGACAAACAAGCTCAAACACTCACAATTCCAAAACCCTTAAAACGGGTAGTACAAGGGCGAAGGCAGGAGGCCCTTGTATTAAAACTCAGGAGCTAAAAGATAAATCAAAAGCATAAAGATGAAACTGATGGACACAATCTCTTGGACGTAAATCCATGTTAGTACCAGAATATTTCAAAAAAATTTAGTTATTATTGTTGAATGCAATTTATTTTGGCTGTTGTTGTTCTTTGACCTCGCACATCAAATTTCTTAGTGTGATTGAACCGTGAACAATTTAGTTTCTTCTAATTAATTATTCTACCAATTTCACAACAATTCTCATATTAGAACTTTTTTTTTCCTGAAATAATTTTCTTATGCTTCAAAACTATTTTAAAATCTTAATATCAAATTTTATTAACTTTTCTCCAACTATACTCATAATTGAATCGAAAACCATGATGCAATAATTCTCCCAACTATACTCATAGGAATATTACTAGTGTTTCTTTAAACAGAAGGAATATTTTGGTCTTAATACAAATCATTTAATATATTTTTAGTCTATGTGTCACAGACACATATAATTATCATTTTTATCATTAACAGATCAATTCCTCTATAAAAGCTCACCCAAATCACAGCAATTATTATCCCATATCTTTATCAACCATCCAGATATGAATCTTTTAAGCCAGGAGAAAAAAATGTTGATATTTCAACACATTCATCATTTATTATACATACGTGTATCTGAAATCAATTATTAATTAATTTGTGAATGATTTATATTATTACTTAAACTATACTCTAAAGTCAACATTCTCATCTTCTTGCAAGGAGTGTTTTAAGTTGGCACTCAACACCTACTTGGATGACAGTATTATTGAAAAACTCGGTTTAATTCGGCAGTATCTTCCTCTCCAAACTATTTGAATCATTTGACTGAAATTCCGAAACTGATTGATCCTCTATGAATTGTCAACTAGTTTAATCAATGATCTGGCTGCAAATCTACCAATGATCAAAATGGGCATTTTCGCCATTTCGTTCAAATTAGTTTAGTTTTGCTTCTATCATTGCTACAGCTTCTCTGACCTCATATTAAAGTGTGACAGACCAACCTGCATAAGGGAACAAACTAAATTTTCAGCCCCTTGTCTTTCCTACTGTCTTATTTGGAATTTTCAGTCTCTCAAAAACAACATGGCGGTTCGATATTCAAGACTCTTCCTTCTTCTGATCTTAATGATCATTATACTGTTGACTAGCCATCTCACAAGTTGCAGTGATGCGAGCGATGGTACAAGATGGACGAGTAAGGGAATCAAGCAAATGAAAAGGAGAAACTCTTTTCGTCGGTTCTCAGGTTCATTGCAGTTCTATACAAAGACACAACAGATACCCGATACAGAAGAGGTTCATCCGATTTATGGAGTTTCTCTACATGATGTTCCAGGGGGTCCAAACCCGCTTCATAACTGATAAACTGTCTAGCAATCAGCTGCTTATCAAGTTATACATGGTTTTGCAGGTTTTGTGTATGAAGATAGTTTAGTTTCCTAGAAAAGGTGTAGAATAGATATAGTTTGAGAGGATTAAGGAAACTATACTTGATAATACAATTGAAATATATGATGTATTAATATATAAATGTTCTTCTAAATTGCCAAATGTAAATTATATAGAAAAGCTTTCCGCAACCGTGTTACAGAATGTTGGTGTCAACACTAGTCATAGTTCATAGCAAAAGAACATGCGAGTGGAAATAGATTGCAGGAAATAACCTTCACCTTTGTTCCTAGAAAAGAAGAGGAAACCAAGTGTTATTTCATGTATGAGAAATATGGTAGAAAGTTATGAGTAAAAACTTACATAAATTATCCTCACTACATAAGCTCGGTTCCCACCGGATCAACAGAGAAATGAAGAGACAGTGATTTCAGAACAATAGGCTGGAACTTCGATAACCATACCTGTTTACCAAATCCAAGTATAGTTTAGTTTATATTCTTGTTGTGCTTGTTCTCAAGATATAGATAGTCACAGTATGGGTAACAAACCGCAACCTAAGCATAAAATATGTTTAAGAAACAAAAAGTTAGATTCTTTACATCTTTGTATTCTTGACTGCGTAAAAATATCTTGAATGCCTCAACTGCAGAAGATGCCATCATGCACAAAAAACTGGTTAACACGGCCAAAGTGAGCAGAAGAAAAACAGGCATAACAGACCATGAGATTGAGATCACCTGATCGAAATCTTATCACTACTCCATGAGTATACTCCTTAGAGCTTTCATTGAAATTCAAACCTGACAATAAAATAATAACGCATATAGAATTAAACAATTAGTAGAAAGGATTTTATTCATACAATCAATAATTTTGTAAAAAAAAAAATGAATCATTGATGAGCTAACAAACCATGCAACAAAATTGAGTTACGTCAAGCAACATTTGATAAAATGTTGGTGGAACTGAAAACATACCTTGCGTAAATTGTACTATCAAGGAAGGAGATTCTAACATCACTGTTATCAGAGACGCCAATGCATGTTCCACCTTGTTATCTAAGGCATCCTCGTTAAATGATAACAAAAGAACAAACTCCACTCCATGGCTAAACTCCTGGCCACAAAATTCATTTGGTTACATAGAGACTAATATGAATTGAGCAATAATGATAGATGAACCCTTCAATTTATAGATCCAGAAGAGGAAAAGTAAATTATCACCAACCTCTCCTTTGCGAAAAATAGAAAGCATGTCATCATCGACTTCAGATTCATAATCCACATTAATTAATCCCTAAACAAAATCAGTTAAGAGCCAAGTTAGAACATCCATACATAGCAAGGTTGACACAAGAGTAATAGAAAAACAAAGGAACAGAGAGAATCGGTGTTTACATGTTGGTGCATACATGGCAGTAAGTCATTACGTGGTCCTTGAGAACCTTGGAGTAAAAGGAATTCTCATAGAACTTTTCAAGGTTTTCCTTCTTCTGAAACCGCATGTACAGAGCATGAGTATACTGGTCAGGATTCTGAGCAGAAACGCGCCCTGCAGGATCAACAAGGTCATCATCATAAAAAAAAAAAAACACTCCTTATCAAAATAAATAAACTATGTCGAATGTTCGACGCTTCATAGCATATAAACCAATGTAGGTGGTTGATATAATTGTAATTATAATAAATATCAAACCACACAACAATTTACCTAATGAAATTGCAATAATACCACCCATTTGATATTGGGTGGTATACAAATAATCAAGCATGTCATTCTCTTCTTCGTCGGACAAAGCCTCTTTTGCTTTGAGGAGACAAATGTGCTCCACAACTTTTCTTCTACACCAAATTAATACACTAATCATATTCCTAATCACAATAAATACAAGGAATTCGAAGCTAATCATAAATTGAGGAACACCTTTTCCTGTGAGAATCAAAGTTAGAGCTCCGGTCCTCGGCACCACAGAATACAGCAATCTGATTCTTTGGTTGGATCTTGAATCCGTTCCATTTGCAAGCTGGAAAAGATAGGGCGGTTGGGGAGAATCGATGAGGGACACAACAAGAATAAGCAAAGCTTGAGCATTGCATTGCAAAACTCATTATTCTTGGTGTCTTCAATTTTCACTACTTTTTTTTTTGATTCCTCGATGAAGTGAAAGATAGTAAGATTCTTTCTTCTTCACATAAACAAGAAAAATGGGTGGACCAAGATTGGAATAAACAACACCTTTCGTTTTTTTTAATTTTAAATGCCACGCGTGAATCAATGGCTTATCTTATACTTGTATCATTGTGTGCCACACATATCAACATTCATCCTCCAAATTTTCTTTCTTTTTTCTCTAAACTAAAGTTTCTTACATGATCATGTTATAGTATGAACCATCGTTTATCAATAATCAAAACAATTTCTTGGCGAAAATTGCATGGCGAAAATTATTCACCATTTTATTTTAGTTTATTATTCTATTCGATGCGATTATTAGTATATGCCTAACAGTGTTTTTTTAGATATGCGTTTATTTATCCTGAAAATATGGAGTTAGGCTAAATAAATTAACTTCTGTATGAGTGAGAGAGATACTTTAATAAGACCTGAAAACAAAATACTAAACAAGGCTTTAATATACACAGAATCACAATTTATTTTTAAAATTGTTCTTATAGATCAAACCAGTCCAGTCCATAAGCTACAGCCTTGATGTACAAAAATTTGAAACATATATCAAGAGTAGGGCAGAGAGCAATAAGAATCTCCGGAATATTTTTCAACCTGCTGATCTAACTTAGGCTAATAAATTATCTACTTGACCTAATGCAGCACTTGCAGACTTGCAGTGAGTTGATCAGGGATTGTTTAGGTTCCGAAAAAGCTCCGGAAGATGGGCATTGGTCAGCTTGGTTCTTTTGGTGATTTCGCTCTTCTTCTTCTTAGGCTTGGGCTTGGAAGAAATGCCTTCAATTTGTGCTGCACTCCTCCTCTTTGCAGTGTTGGTAGCAGGCTTCATTCCATTCTTTTGAAGATCCCTCTCTATATCAATCATGTCACGAGGCAACTCAATACTCCGGAATAGCTGTTTTAGGTCATCATCCACCTTAATGTTTGCTTTGGGGTCATTCGGGTATGCAACGTCTTCCTGTGAATCGAAGTTGGCAAGCAGCCATATCTGCCCTGCAGCTTTCAAAGCCTATAAAACAATATCTTTATGAGGTCCTATTCCATGAGAAGCAAAATATTTACAGGATTTTGACTCTTAAATTCATCAAATAGTTCCATACTTATTTCCATATTTCAAGAAAAACATTTTAAAAAATCACTCTTTCATTAATGTATCAGTATTCTCGTTTAAACGTTGATGAGAATGCTGGTCTTTGAAAAATTAAATGACAAAACAAATGCATGGGGAGTGAATGAAGAAGGTGGCAGGAAAGGTTGTACCATATCTCACCCTGCATCTTAATGAGCAAGATTTATAATGACTACTTAAAAAATGCTTTCATTTCCAAGGTACTAAGTTACACGAACCTTAATCTATAATAATGGCAACGGTTTAATGTCAAGGGTTAGAAGAAAGTGGTAAAATGATTTTATAAAACCCCATAATGTGCAATGATATCTGTTATGATAATATCATAACAGTTGATCTTCCTCCAAAGGTATAGTATTTCAGCTCATATTTCTCCCAAAATACATTGTGCATGTAGGGATTTAGCTCTCTAAAGTGAGTAATTAGTATAGGGAGAAAATCAAAGATTGATATTGTATCCACTCATGATTTGTTGTTATACATCTACACATAATATCAACCACTGATTTTTTAACCAACAAATGATATACTCACTTTACTCTTTAAAGTGACTTGCTCATGAAAAAACAGTGTCAAGAAATGTCCTTCAAAGAAAAGGAAACAGCCCTAACAGAAGTCACTCTACCTGTAAGTCTTCCATCACAGCGGGGTAAGCATCCTTGAGGTCGATAACAGCAATGCCCTCTGGATACTTACGTACCAGTTGAAGAAGCTCAGTTTTATCCTTAAGGCCATACTTTGCCTAAAGACAAAATACAACCAACAGATGAAGAAGTTATTTCCTTAAGGGATGATTAAATATAAAATTGTTTAGATAATATATATATGCACCTGTAAAAGTTACCTTGTAAGAGAATCGTTGCCCGTCATAGTGTACTTTTGGGTTTTTCCTCAGATTGTCAAAAACATCTTTGTTAGCCCTCATGTCAACATAGCATACTTCATTTATTTGCTCTGGAGTATACGCCTTCCGCGTCTGTCAGAGTATGAAAGCACCAAATCAATATGGTTTTGACAAATCAATTCCTAATCATGGACTTTCATTGGTAAGTTATCTTAAGTAGCTCGGCTTTTCATAGTAAAACTTCAACTAAGTTAAAAAGAGCCAACATAACATTCACCAAACCCCAAAAATATTTCGAAGATGGCTGAAAGTAAAGTGACTATGCATTGTGTAGATTGTTATGGCTTATTCAATGTTTCCAGAATACAATTTCGAAAATAAGTACCACCACATTCTACCCAAGTGATATGCAAATGAACTTTTGACAAGATTGGGGTTTTAACAAATTGACCTTATATGGCATTTATTTACAAAATCCCGCCAAACTAGCTGCTTTATGGCGCCGTAATAGCAGAGTATGACGGAAAAATCTACAATATCATTCAATATTTACCATTGCAACAAGCCCAAAAACTACCACTGAAATCCACCATGGCCGATATTGAATAACATTGGTTTGCATTAAATGTGAATTCAACAGAAATGTGAGGCGTCGCAATTTTTACAAAAATTACACTTTGAAGCTTCAACAAAACAATGGTGACACCGTGACTTCATAAAACTCACCGCCCATCCAAACATAAAGTATTGGTGTTCCAACTGACTTTCAGAGCCGTCTAAATTTTTCCAAGGCCCCGAGTAGATCAGCCACAGTTTAAGTGTGGAAAAATAAACAGGTCCCTATGTGACAAATATTTTATGAGACCGCGTTTAGCCACATTTTAAGTATTTCAAGTAATGGGCCATGTGCGGTAGCCCGCCTTGCACGTCCTCAAAGACGGCCCGGCTGACTTTAGGTTTCAATTTGCAAATGGTGACTCAAATCGAGCCAAAAACGGCCCAATTAGCCTCAAACTTAACAGCATGGCTTCTTATACATGATATGTAGAATGGGTGTAGGTATTCTAAATTTCAAATAGAATTCACTTTTCTCCCTTCATCGTATGCATCCCAATCACGACACTAGTACCACCACTAACTAACAACACGAAAAAATATTTTTTGAGCAATCGAACTGAATGAAAAAACAAAAACTACCTCAAGCAATAGATCAATAACACGCTTCATCTGCGCACCAACAGGAGCTTTACGTATACTATTAATCTGCTGAAGCCTCTCCGTATCTTTCGAGAACTTGATACCACTTGTCTGATTTCTCCCATTGCTCGCCGCATTTCCAACTACTGCATTACTAGGCTTTCTCCCACCAACCTGACTCGCCGCAATGCTCGAAAGCGTCGATTGACACTTCTCTTGCTGTTTCTTGAACCTATCCAATTGTCCTTGCAGAGACATCTCTTACCAAACCGTTGAAATCACACAAACAACAACAACTTCACCTGCATAAAGATTGTTTCAATTCAACCATTCAGTGTTCTGAAAACGTGATTACATCGACGAAATCGTAATAGCATTGGGTAAAGGAAAGCGAAACCCTAAGATTTTAGAGAAAGTGTGATGTCGCTAGTTTCAAATATTGCAGTGTTGTGAAAACGTGGTGATGGATTATGCAACATGGTAAGGAGTGATTGAAGATGGTGGAGTGAAGGAATGGAAGAGAGAACGAACCGTGACGGAGAAGGATGGAGTATGGCGGAACTTTGGTTTTGTACTTTTTGTTTATCGGAAATTCAATCTAGCATGCACTTATAAGATATAACACTCCCAACTGTCAACTTCAAGTCATTGAGAGAGAGCGAAGTATCGGGAATACTTAACCTAGTTTATTTTGTTTAATTTAATATTTTTCTTTTATAAATTTAACTTAAATATATTTTTTTATTATAAATTTAACTCTTAATCTATCTTAATACAATAAATCTCATGTGTTGCAACCAAAGGCTTGTTAAGTATTTATTCGCTGAGAAGTCTTTCAAAGTCGCAAACGACACCTAACAATCACGTCTGATCACATCGAGAAGTAGGAAGGTCGTAGAACAGTTACAAAAGTAACGGAAAACAGGTGGATTAAATGTTCTCCCATCATTGAAATGCCTCGTTGCTTTTTCCAGACGCGTGGATTTAGGCTCGCGGGTTAGGGTATTGACGTTTTTTCCTAGGGCATTCGAGTGCGCTTGAGATCGTTTGTATTTTCTAGGTGAAATATATTTGTTTATTTGTAACTTCTTATCTTTTGTTGATCTAGTTTGTTGATTGCAACTTAATGATTCTATCGAATTAACTGACTGTAAGTGCACATTCTATCGCGTAGTTTTAAAAATGATCGAACAACAGAGACTAATTATCAATTATTGTTATCTATTGCTACTGTATATGGCTAAGGCTAATGATTATTAGGATTAAACGAGAATAAAAATGATTAGAATAAATATTAAGGAATTAATCAGGAAATAGATGTCGGAATATGGATTTCGTCACTCTTCAGGGACTCAATAATGATTTGGCATTAGTTTAACGATAAATCGTTTTCAGTAGAAAATAACAAGTTTAAAGACTCATTTCACCCTTTCGGTCTACTTGATTAAAGCCACACTCCTAACCATGAGATTTTGCTCTAACTCGCCCATTTCAATTAGAAGTGTATTTTGAAAGTTTATTAAATCCTAATTGATACATGTTAGTTCCATATTTTTGTATTGGCATAATTTTGCTAAAATATAGTTCTTAACTGATGTTGAACAAGATGTTGTAACATCCTGATCTGCTGTCATAACAGGTTATGTTGTTATGTGTTTTGACAGATGTTGTGACACACCAAAACATCTTGACAATTTAGTCTGGTTTTTAAACCTTGAAAGATTTGATTGAAAAATATGAGAATCTGGAATATTCAAATAATCCTTACAGGCGCATGCAATCAAGGATGATTGGGACAAATGTAGACCAATCTATATTTTTAGAAGGGTTAATGAAGTTTTTGGTCCCTCTAAATATTGCGGATTTCGTTTTTAGTCCCTCCAAAATTTTCCTTTAAGAAATCGTCCCTTTAATATTTTTTTTCTAAACTATTGGTCCCTAACGTCAAATTTGCTAGAGATTAGCTACGACTTTATCCACCGATTAGCTACGAAATTTGACGTTAGGGACCAATAGTTCGGGAAAAAAAATTTGAAGGGACGATTTTTTAAAGGAAAATCTTGGAGGGACAGAAAACAAAATTTGAAATATTTAAAGGAACGAAAAAGTTCATTAACCCTTTTTAGAAAAATAATCTTTGAGATTTCTTTTGGAAAACTAAGATTTTATTTTATTTGTTCCTAATTTGTGAAAATATCTTGCATCTGTTTTAAAAAAAGAGAAGATTAGATTCAATTTGAAGTCCAAGTCCATTCTGCAAGTATCTATGAAAAGGAACTTAGGAAACCTAGTTTGCTAAGCATTCGCACAAGGGAAACCGTGGGTGCAATAAGGGTTGTTATTTTGGGTGTTCTTTTGTGTCACTCATGTATCTTCTTATACATCGAGGTGACATATGTTCTCACTTTGGAAGCTTTTAAGCAAAAGAATTGAGTGTTGTTCTTGATCAAAGCTTTTAAGCAAGATCAAATATTGTTTTCAGTTAGGGTGCTTAACTAAGTATTTTATTTATTGAAAAGTGTAATCTTTCTATTTGGGTTCCCTTGGTCGGAAGGTGTGTGACTGTTTTATCATTGCGGTGATTGAAAGTGGGATGACGATTTCTCAGGTCTAGATGTTGACTTCTAGGCAGAAGTAACACTGGGTAGTGATTAGGCGATAAGTTGTAAACAAAATCCCTATTAAGTTTTTTCGAATAAACAAACTAATCTCTATCACACATTTCTCCATTTGCTAAAACCTCTATTCATAAAACCTCTATTCCACAATTATCTCTAGTACCCTTCACAACATAATTATCTCTTTTAGGACCTTTCACAACTAATAAATCAATCAATTTAGGGTGAAGATAATCTCAACTTATTAAATCAAATATATCATAATCAATATTATTACCATTAACTTCCTTAAGATTGTCATATCATTATTAACTTCATCCTCTATGGACACACTATCTTCATTATTATTTTGAATGGACACACTATCAAGAATTTCAATATTAATATTATCAATATAATGACTTTCATTAGGAATTTATGATTCTTTCATTAATTTTTTTCAACAGCTTCTACTTGAGATTGAATTAGATCTTAAATTTTTTTCTTACGCTTATCATTTCCACATTCATATTTTTTATTTTCAGAAAACATCTTAGAAGACATAGTAAAAAATCTTAAATATCTTATAATTTTTTATTGTGTCCGCAGATGATCAATTCCACAATATTTAGTAATAATTCATTTAAACATTTAATTATAGTTAAAGAACATTAAATAAAAAAACAAAATTTGTCAATTTATAATCTATCAAGCATGCAATTTTTTTCTCTCTCTGAACAATCCTTTTCTATTTTTCTTTTAATTTTAGTTTTCTTACAAAACATAAAAACAATCAAAGCATTCGTGTCAAATAAACAATTTTGATTTGAACAAATCAATTTTCCACATTTTTTTATTATAATCAAGCCAAAAGAAAAATCACAAAAAAATATTATGACATTTAGAGACTGTTTTAGAGTTAGTTTTTGAAGAGTTTTAGAGGAAATTTTTTGAAGGGTTGTGTCTATATTTAAAAATATGTTTGATAATTTTAAAAAATTTAAAAAATAATATATTCTTATATATTAATATAATATATTATTTTTTAAACTTTTTAAAAATATAAAACATATTTTTAGATATACACATAACCCTCTAAAACATTTGCCTCAAAAACCAACTCCCCAAACAATTATAAGAAAAAACACGGAAAATTCAAATATACTTACCAAACCACTGCCATATTGCTATCATTTTGTGGTGTCTCCGTTTACTTATAATGGACGGTAGTGCGGCAAAAATAAAAACACTAACAATGCGAAAAAACAAAAGAAAATAGTAGTTAACACGTTTTCAATAAAAAGACTTATTTTTAATTTAATAATTAATTATTTTTTAATAGAAAAAACCATTCCTTTATTCTACAAAATCATTGAAATGAGACATTTTCATCTTATTTTAATAAAAGTCACAAAAACTACTTTTTGTATGCATGTACAAACTTATTGAAAAATTGCAATTCTCAAACATAAATCTTTTCAGAGAATTTATATCGCAACAACAAAAATCCATGGTTTCTAGGTACGATTACTTTTAGATAAGTTGCTTGACTCTATGATTATAAATTTACCATAAAGACCCTAAATATAGTTCCACCCCACTTAAAAAGAACATTCAAACTCCGTTTTACTAGATTTCATGGCTTTTACAACAACTGTGCCAAAAACAATAATACTTTTCCTTAAAAAAACTCAAATAATTTAGTAATTTACTCACCAGCACCACACATATATTCTCATTCCCGAAAAGGCAATCATGTACATTGAAACCAACGGTTGCTACATGAGGAGCAAGATGCGTGTTACAACACTTAACCAACCTAACCCACTGCAAAATTTTTAACTCAATCTACATATTTATTAATTATTATCACTATATATTAAATTCATTTCATTAAGGGTAAAAAAGTAATAATCGCCCTGCAGTGTTTCATTTCAATCTAAACTAAACACGTGGGTTAATACCCCATTCGTGGAATCACTGAGAAAACATTTAGGAGTACTAAATAAATAACTAAATAAAAAAATAAATAAAATAAAAAAATAAATAAATACTCAGAGTATAGTAATAATCAAATCGAAGACTAATCTTCCTACTGCTCACACTTTTTCTTCTCTCTCAAAACCGATCCTGAAATTCATTTCTTCCGCCATGAAAACACTGCTGAATTAGGGTAACTACTCGCTCATCGATCACCTAATTTCTAGATTATTTTCTGTTAAACTGTTAATACTTTATGATTTTTTGATGTTTTTTTTCTGCTGATTAACACTGTTGTAGCTTCAGTTATATTTGATGTTGTTTTTTCATTATGGTTTTGATTTGTTTGGGAAAGTAAATGATGAAGTAGATTGATGAGGTTGAATGAGATTTGAGTTTGAATCCATGCATTTGTTTACTGTTTCTCTAGATTCATTTCTGTTTATGATTTATTGTTTTATTTAATTATTTAATAATTTATTTTCGTTGTGATCTTTTGTTGCTAGGAGAAGTTTTTTATTGCTTTTGATTTTTACTGGTTTTATGAAAGAGATTGGATTGATTCATCTTCAATCATGGTGAGGAAATCTAGTTCATAGAGTGTTGAATTTCTTTACTATTTTGACTAAGTTGACCCTAGTTTTTTTTTTTAAGGTGTTTGTTTGTTTTGTAACTGTGTATGGTAGAGAGAATGTAAATTGGTCATGGAAGTGGAATCTTGTTTGATGTATAGATGTTTTTCTTCATTGTTTGTTTGTTGCATGTAATTTTTGCTTATCGACTTTTGCTTATGAGCACAAGTTAGAATGCATGTTTTGTAGAAGAGGGAGTGGATTATTGGAATAGCGAAACAAAGGAGGTGTTTGAGGGTTTGATTGTTTAAACCTTTGTTTTGTATTTGGCAGCATAGCCTGCCTATATCAAAATGGGAAAATCGGGCGAAACCAGTGGTACAAAACGCAATTCTAAACAAGAGGTGAGTATAAATTTTGAAGACTTTTTGTTTTCTTCTTTTACTTGGCTAATGTTTTTCATACTAGTCACTTTATTGATGTACGATAATTTCAGACTGCAGAGGAAGCTAATGAGCGTCCTGAATGGTTGCCTGATGGCTGGAATATTGAAGTCCGAACCCGAAAAAGTGGTCCGGCTGTGGGATCTGCATATAAGGTGTGGTTAATAGATTATTTTGTTTGATAAAATTGTTGTTGACCATTAGCAACTTCAATTAGAGTATTAGACAAACTTCTTTCCAGTTTCCATGACCGTGTTGTTTTGTTTAGTACTCATACTGTTCAATTATTAGTTACATATTGGCTATTATTGAAAAGGGCAAAGTAAAAGTTGCTTCTTTTAAATGTTTTGGATGAAAATGTTATGTATTTACCACTCACAATTAAACTGTTGTCTTGTTTCAGTGCTACGTTGATCCATTGAATATACATAAATTCTACTCCAAACCTGAGGTACTGCGACATCTTGAAACTACAAAGGACAGCAACGGCTCTTCCAAGAAGAAGAAAGGCAATGACAAGCATTCTACAAGCAAGGAGGAGGAGAAATGTATTGACAAACATTCTACAAACAAAAAGAAGCAGAAGCGCACTAACAGTAACCAACATTCTTTAAGTAAAGAGGAAGAGAAATTCACTAGCATACGCTCTCCAAACAATGTTTGTATCTCTATTCTTTTTCTGTAGTTATTAATGAACTTCACCATCAAATTGGCTGATCCTTTCTTATCATTGTTCACTATCATATTCTATGACATCTCATAATAAGAAGTTTATAACTGTGTCTGGCACAAAGCCATAATCACCCTAGAATTTAATGGCAGGTGTTTTCATTTACTGGATCTGTTGTGAAGAAAGGATCACGTCATGAAAATAACTTTCAAGTACACACATAATTATGAAAATGTTATAGATTAAAACATATAAAATGGGAGCTCTTAAAAAAATGGTCATCTCAGCTTAAGGCCTCAAGTTTATGTGCCAGTTTCATTGAAATTTTAGCGTGTTTTGTGACTTTTCTTTACTTGGGTTGTGTGCTAGTAGTCCGATTCTAAATTCTAATGCATCTGTAATTTTACGGAAAAAATATGAGCAGAAAGTTTGTAAATAACATTTGATAAATTTTGAAGAATTTTTGTTTTCTTCTCTTAATTGGCTAATGTCATTCACACTTGTCACTTTGTTGATGTACAACAATTTCAGACTGCAGAGAAAGCTAATGAACGTCCTGAATGGTTGCCTGATGGATGGGATATTCAAGTTCAAACCCGAAAAAGTGGTCCGGCTAAGGGATCTACATATAAGGTGGTTAATAGATTATTTTAATTAGTTGTTTGGTATAATTGTTGTTGACCATTTGAAACTTTAATTAGACCAACTTTTTTCCAGTTTTCTGTAGTTAGTTGTTTTCTTCATTCCTTCCTTAAATACAAGCTTGTTGTCAGTCAGAAAGCAACCATTTCACTAATGTATGTCTGACCTTTTAAATCTACAGTTTTAAAGTTTTTGGCCTTGAATCATGACTAAATTTTGTGTATAGTTGTCTGTAGAGAACTTCTATTATGGAAATCTAAAATTGTATTCATAATAATGTTGTTCCCAACTTTACCTTATAGTAGCGCACTACTATTAAATGTAATTTTGTTCTTCCTATGTGTATGGCTTGGGAGCAGTTTTCCTAAATTGGTGAGCAGGATTTTGGGTCATTTCTTTGAGGCCATGCTCACATTAGTTTGCAATGTTTGTATTCAATGATAGAAGCTACACTCCTCAATAGATGTGAACATGTGATATTTTACTACTTGGTGATTTTTTTTCTCTTATTTAATGTTGGACCAACTCTTCATGCCTATTAATTACTACATGCTAGTGTTGTGCTGTTTAGTACTCACCCTCTTCAATAATTAGTTACATACTGGTTATTGTTGAAAAGAGCAAAGTAAAAGTCACTCTTTAAAATTTTTGGATGAGAATCTTATAGTATTTGTGAACATTATAATGTAACTTACCACTCACAATAAAACTGTTGTCTTGTTTCAGTGCTTCATTGATCCATTGAATACGCATAAATTCTACTCCAAACCCGAGGTACTACGACATCTTGAAACTACAAAGGCCAGGAGCTGCTCTTCAAAGAAGAAGAAAGGCACTAGCAAGCATTCTCCAAGCAAGGAGGAGGAGAAATGCACTGACAAACATTCTCCAAACAAGGAGGAGAAATGCATTGACAAGCATTCTCTAAACAAAGAGAAGCAGAAACGCACTAACAATAACCAACATTCTCCAAGTGAAGAGGAAGAGAAATGTATTGACATGCATTCTCCAAGCAAGGAGGAAGAAGAATACATCAACATGGATTCTGGAAGCAAGGACGGAGAGAAATTCACTAGCATGCACTCTCCAAACAATGTTTGTACATCTATCATTTTTCTGTTAGTTATTAATGAACTTCACAAAAAATTGGCAGATTCATTCTTATAAATTGTTCATTACATATTCTATGACATCTCATAAGTTTATAATTGTGTCTGGCATGGAGCCATAATCACATTAGAATTTAATGGCCGGTACTGGAATTATAAGTACAAACATAACTACGAAAGAGTTATAGATTAAAACATTAATGTGACCTCCCATAAAAATACCGTTCTTAAAAAAAATGGCCACCTCAGCTTAAGGCCTCACATTTATGTGCTCGTGTCACTGAAATTTTAGCATGTTTTATGATTTTTGTTTACTTTGGTTGTGCATTATTTGTGCAATTCTAATGCATCTGTATTTTTATGGAAAAAATGAGCAGAAAGTTTGTAAATAACATTTGATAGATTTCATATATTGTTTGTTGGATGAACTTATATTTAATCCCTTAACTATTATTAGAAGTTGCTGTTTGTCTTCATAAATTTGTTTTCAAGTATGTAATTTTTGTAATTTTGCTATACTCTAGGTTGCGGGCGAGCAGTCCGTTGAAGAGGATCTACCCCCTGGATGGATTAAAGAAGCAAAGATTAGGAAGAACAGAAATGGCATAAGGAAAGATTGGGTATGAAATTTCTTTTTATTTTTGCTGAAGTTCATGATTTACTGTCCTCTTTCTTCTAAAAAGGAGGTCTTTATTGAGAAATTAAATAAAGTGGATATTTACCTAATATAGTGTGGTTTATAGTATCATCTGTTATAGTTACAATTTTATAAAGTTTTGATGCTTAAACAAATTATGATCGGATTGCACTTCCAACAGTTATATATTGATCCAGTGAGTGGATATGTTTTCTATTCGAAGAAGGATGTACTGCGTTATATTGAATCTGGAGATATAGACAAATGTGCTATTAAACCAAGTAGAAGACAAAGTCAAGATGAAGACAACTCAACTGTAAGACTTCTTTGTATATCTCTTTATTGCTGCTTTTATCAAGTCATATTAGTTATGAGTTTATAACTCCAACTGTTGAAAGATTGACAAATTTGCACCAGGGTCTTTTATCGTTCTCCCTCCATTCCCTAATACTTGCGGTTTTTAAAAAAAATTTGCGTTCCTTTTAACTTGTCATTTTGATAGTTTAAGGTTACATTTTGTCAATTCTACCCTTATCTCTCGTTAATCATCTTTCACATTTTCCATAAAATGATAATTTAATGACACATGGTGGCCGTAAATATAAATTTAAAGGGCACTGAATTATCTTCTCTCTAGTACATGAGCACAACACGTGCACATGAGTAGTTAAGTTATAAAGGGGGAGGAGTCTTTGGCTAAACATGAAAAAAATTGGGAGTGCTACTTTAGTCCAAAAGAATTTATAATCACCTATACTATCACTCATGCATAATGATTCTGGAAAAAACAATTCAAGTTAGGATTATATACCAGTATTTATAGTTCGCAATTGGCTGTTGGATAAAGTTAAGGGGGCATATTATTTTTATTGAAAAACTCACTTTTTTTTTGGGATTTTAATGAGGATATATGTTAAATTGATGAAGTGGAGAAGTGAGAGAGGAGGGTATATGATAGGAACAATTTTATCAAACAAGCTAATCCTTGGTAACCCAACAATGTCCACAAATGACAAGTATTAAGAAACACAGGAAGTAGTTTTTTTGTATCAATTTAGTCCTTTATTTTTTATTTTCACAAGCCATGTTAGTTATTTATGTTGAAAACGTATACACTATTGGACCAACCTTCATTTCCCATCTACTTTTGTTTCATATTTGTGTACATGACAACAAAGAGACCACAATCTTAGATAAAACTAAAAAAGATCATGTTGTTTTGATGTTACTTTGATGGTTTCGGGGTTGTAGCTATTATTTTGATTCAACTTGGATGTTATTTTGATGGATTGAAATGTAATTTACTTATATGAATGTTCAAGTAAGACTTTTGGTAACAAACATGGAATGTCATGAGATTCAATCCAATTTCGTTGAGGTTTTTAAACAGATAAGGCCAACAACTTACATGAAAAATTGACCAACTTGACATGAAAAAAAGATAAAAGAACTACATTGATATAAAAAATTAAGATAAAGGACCTCTGATGCAATTTAGTCTGAAAAATCTAGGGATTCTTCAGTTACACCGGACTTGAGACTAAAATTCAAGGATGATATGAATCTTTTTTTATTAAGATATGCCAAACTGAATAATATGCTTTACAGATTTTCATTGGTATTAGTTAACTCAAACACAAGCATGCTATATAATGTGGATCTTCTGATCAATAATGTTCCATGCTTGCATTTTAGAATTACAACTGTGAATAATTTCATTTTTCTTGTTATGATTCTGTTCAAATTAGCCAACACCTGCTGCCAAAAGACAGAAACCCAAGCAGTCTACACCAAGGCAGAAGATTTCTGCCGGTAAGAAAACTCATAAATGAAATATATTTTAGTGACTGGTTAATTTCTTCGAGCTCAACCAACTTAGGGATGAAGAATATGCCATTTATACTTAATACTCACTTCTATGTATTTCAATTTTTTATTGCAGTCAAAGAACCAGCGGAAAGCTTAGAATTGCCTGATGTTAACAACTTAATGAAAGGGCAAGATGTGAATGTGCCATCTGGAACGACGGTTGCTCCTGATACCTCAGGTGAATCCTTGAAAGTCGGCCATCGGGGTTCACGGCGACTGGCTGGGGCTGATCCTGTTAAGTTGGCTGACAATGTGATCAATAATCAGACTCCTATAGTTTCAAAAAGAAACTTAAGAAAAAACAGAACCACTCTAGCTGCTGACATGGAAAATAAATCATCTCAGCATCTCAACGGTGTCCCAGAAATTGAGCAACCAAAGGCAATGAACTCGAGAACCACTCTTTCTGAAGATAATAAGCCTGAATCTCGGACCAACTCAAACAAATTTAGTAAGAAGAAAGAGCCCCACATTCCTTGTCGGGCTTCAAAACGATTGGCTGGATCTGAAAGCAAAAGGTCTAAAGAAGTCACAGCTGAATTGCAGCAAGGTGAGGGTGGGCCAGATCATGCACCATTAAATGGAGAGTCACGAAATAAAAGAAGAAAATCTCCTTTAGTCCTACCTGATGCAGACAATCAACTGGAAACACTTGAAGTGGATGACGAGAAATCAGAACCTCAGCTGTCCTTTGCATTCCACTACTCTTGGTCTGATCCATGCTTGGATTATGCAATCAATACCCTCACGGGTGTGTTACCACCAGTTGATAATTCTGTTGATAATGGACCCGTGGTACCACCAGTTGATAATTCTGTTGATAATGGACCGTCTGCAGCCCCTGAAACTGATATTCAAAAACCTACGTTTGACACTGGCACGGGAAGAAGCAAGGACAGTCAAAACAATTCAGTTGATAATGGATCCACTACAGTACATGAAACTGATATTCAAAATCAAAACAATTCAGTTGACAATGGACCCACTACTGTACATGAAACTGATATTCAAAATCAAAACAATTCAGTTGATAATGGACCTAATACTGTACATGAAACTGATACTCAAAAAACATTGATTGACAACGTTACCGGAGGAAGCAAGGATAGTCAAAGCAATAATGTTACAAGAAGCAGGGACAAAAATGCATCAGTGCAGTCAAACAAATCCAAAAGAAAGAAAGAGGTCAAAGTCCCCCCTATGCGGTTGTCAAAGCGACTTGCTGGCATTGAACCCGAGGCCAAACCTTCTGATAAAGCTCTTGAATATTCAAGTAAAAAATCAAGCAAAGAAGAATCCGCTGCAACTGTACTTTTAACTAATGGAGCATCAGACCATCTCCATGCTGGGGAAGAAGCCAAGCTTACTCGTCATGCGTCTGACAGTTTGAAAACAGAAATGCTAGAAAAATCATCAAGAAAGAGCGGTAAATCATCTGATGACCAAACTGTTCACAAGGAACAACAATTGGAGAAAGCTGAAGCTGAAAATATTAGTGATGATAGATCAAAGCCAGAGCCCACCTTGGCGTTCAGTGAATCTTGGTCAGACCCATGCCTAGAATTTGCATTCAAGACTCTTACTGGTGCTTTGCCTGATGATTCTGCCGCAGAGATTTTTAAAGTACCGTCTCCTGTTGGTGGTGACCCGCAAAATAATGAGTTGCATGGGAGAGTAACAACCAGCATTAATGGAAAAACTCATGACAATCCAAACCCATCCCCAACCAAGAAAGAGCATAATATGGCTGGCCAGTCTTCAAAGCCACTGCTCGGGCAACCAGAGTTGATGACTAGCTCCACATCTGTCAAAAATATGGATGGAGAGTCTTCAGAGCTTCTGCCTAGGCAACCTGAGTTGAGGACTAGCTCCACATCTGACAAAAATGTGCCTAAGTTTACCAACGGAGAATTTCAGAGTCATGAAGGCAACATAATAAGGAATTTGGAACCTGTGTTGATGACTAGCTCCACATCTACCACTGGAGAATCTCATAGTTATGAAAGTGAAATGATAAGAAATTTGTTCGGAGAACCTCCGTTTGTTGAAGCTGAAAACACGACCCAACTTCTGGATCATTCTAGAACCAATGCATACTTGCAAATACAAGAAGAGCCATTAAAGAAAAATGACCAGGTTGCTGAGCCATTAAAGAAAAATGACCAGGTGGCTGAGGGTGAATTTGGTACATTGGATCAACCACCGGGTTTTGAAACTGAGCCATCAAAGAAAAATGACCAGGTGGCTGAGGGTGAATTTGGTACATTGGATCAACCACCGGGTTTTGAAACTGAGCCATTAAAGAAAAATGACCAGGTGGCTGAGGGTGAATTTGGTACATTGGATAAACCACCGGGTTTTGAAACTCAAACCTTAAACCATAACAGTACTGAATTACAGTTCTGCGAGTCTTTTATGAATACTTGGTCAGACCCATGCCTAGAATTTGCATTTAAGACCCTTACAGGTGTGCTTCCAGTAGAAGAAAATTTAGGAACTCAAGGAGGTAACCAGGAACCTTCCAACTGTCATACTGGAAGAGACGGTATATCAGCGATGCCAGATTTTGGATCTTCCAGTTTTTCACAAAGTGACTTCTCATTTCACTTTGATACAGGAGTTAAGTCCACGCCAGGGCAACCAGGGCAGCTATCATCAGTGAGCTCTTCATTCCCATCTCCGAGCATGCAAAGTTGTCCCGGAGTTGATCCACAACAACAATATTCCCAGTTCAATAATAATTTTCAGAGAAGATAAACTCTTATTTTTGTTGCTGGTTTCGGGATATAATCTCTGACTGTACTTTAATAGGTTACCAAATCCTTTTGTTGTAAACTATGTTATCCTTTACTGTGTTATCTAACAACTGTAGTGTTATGCATGTATATCCAATGTTATTATATGGTTCAAGGTAGTATTATCCTCACATGGAGGTGATGTTATGAAAGAAGCTTCAGGCCATGCTTTCCAGAAATGACTATATCAATATCATTTAAATGTTTTATTCCCAAAAACAACATTATATAATTTAAGTTTTAATATGTTTTAATAGAGTATTTCTTCTAATTATTTGGTGTTTTTTTTTTTTAATGAAATTACCCGGTGTTTTTATTAACAGAATAATGCGGCCATTTTGATTAGGGGTGTTTATGATTTACAAACTGAATTACATTCCGTTTTGAAAAACTATTTTAACATAAAACCAGATAACTGTTAATAGCAGTTTTAATTTGGTGTAGAATCCGATTGCATTTATAATTTAGTTTAATATTATGGTTTATTTTAAAATTTTATATTTTTTAAGGTGGCGTCTAGCGTGAAGCTTTTAGTTTAATATTATAGTTTATTTTAAAATTTTATATTTTTTAAGGTGGCGTCTAGCGTGAAGCTCTAATTAAATCTCTAATTAAGGCTATGTTTGGGAGTTTGGAGGGGAAGAGAGGGGAGGGTTTTGAAAAATAGGAGGAATTGGGTGGAAAGGATAAAAAGATTTTGGGTAGGAGGGTTTTGGAGGGTTTGAGTTTATTCATAACACCAAAAACCCCATAAAATAGGGGAACTCAAAAATTGTATTGTAGGAGGGTTTTGGGGGGGTTTTGAAGGGTTTACATAAATTTTCCAAATATCTTTTAGGTTGTTATACTATTTTAAAAATTAAAAATTTACTAATGATAATAACTCTTTTATCATTCTAAACAAAATCATTTTTTCAAAAAATGTCAAATATTTGCCTATATTTTTTTAAAATTTTGTTTTTGGAAGCCTTCCCCTCCCCTCCAAACTCTCAAACATAGCCTAACTAATGAAATAAATTATTTGAACCATAAAATTTAATGAACGGTTTAAATTTGTGATAAAGCGAGAAATCAATTATTTGAACTATAAAATTTAATGAACGGTTTAGATTTGTGATAAAGCGAATTGAGAATATGAAAAGAACTGTCACATTAATGATTCCGCTTTCTTCCATTTCCCTTTTCTTTTCTCGTTCACAACTCCAACATAAAAACATGATTGATTTCCCTCTCTTCCATTTCGCTTTTCTTTTCTCTTTCACAACTTCAACATAAAAATTCAAAATCGTTAAAAATGAAATTAAGAAAATAAAATTGATTCTGTTATCTTTCATTTCTCTTTTTCTCCCCTTTCACAATTCCAAAGTTTAATGTTGACACCACTATGAGAAAGGGTTGGATTGTTTAAAAAGGGTTGGATTGTTTAAAATCAAATTGATACCATGTCAAATTTGAATAGGTTCCCTTATCTTTTATTTCTATTTTCATCAAAATTCTATATCTATAGTGGGTGCCATTTGGGTAGTAGGATTTGTACAAACCGTTAATATTTGGCAATTTTTTAATCTACTCCTTAATACTCTTAAGCATTTAGCACAGTTTCATTTATGTCTCCTGGTTCTGGAGATACATATCCAGACGCACCTTTTTTTGGCCAAAATTTGATTTTTTTCGGAGCTATATCTACAAAAGTATTTTAAACTGGCAAACGTTGGGAAAAAACTTCAAAATAATTCAGTTCAGAGAAATTCTCGTAGATGCATATCCGAGACGGTTTAGCGCCAGACTTTTTCGTAGATATAGTTCCGGAAGTATCTGCTATATTTTAAACCTGCATGATCACTCCCCTATTGTTGTTTTTATTCTTCCACACACCTTCACCAACCTAAAAAATCCTACATCATCAATATCAGTTTTCACTCCAAAACTCCAACTTTTTCGTGCAACAAATCAAAGGGAGCAAAAGAAGATTGAATTTTAGGTAAAGATTCAACTTTATCCATTAAATTGCTCACATTAATCGTCAACTTCCACATACGAGAAGTCATATGTCATAAACATCATAAAAAAATAGTACATCAATGTCATCAAAATATAGTACATCAAAATAATCACCACAGTCACTACTGTGTATGCCGGACAATATCTCCATCCTCTCCTCTTCCTATGCCTCTGCCGCCTCCTCTACCTCTACCACCTCCTATGTCTCAACCGCCTCCTCTGCCTCCGCTCCCACCCGTTCTGGCGCGATGTCTGCGTTACAGAAATGCCCCATGTACCACCGCAATTATGTCATCCACTATATGCCTGCCACTAGATCCCTTAGGGAAGAAACCGACCTCAATGCGTGCCTGCCCCATCTCAACTATCTGACGACAACGAGACAACACATCCTCAGTGTGGTCCAACTGAGACTGATGCTCCTCTAATATCTCTTGATGAGCTGGTCTGGACGGTGATCCTTTTATAGTGGACACCATGTAGCGGTGTGAGATGGTGAAAAACCACATTATGTAGCCATCAACGCAGCTCTAGTCTCTCGGTGCTCTGGTCGCCCGAGCCTCGTCCGATACCATGTGGTTCTGATAATCAACAAAGATTTCATATACGTGCCAATGGGCCAAGCCGAGAGGAGTAGAGACAACAGGATGCCAAGGTATCATCTGAGTGTAACCGAACTACCGCATGACGCGCTTCGGCAGATATAGAACAATGATGGTCGAACTGCATGCAAACCATATAGAGAGTAGTGAGATGTCATCAAACGGGCACGTCACACGATGAACGAAATATACGTCGTAACGAATATCCTCAATAACCATGTGATCCAGATAGACTCTATAAGGGTCGAGCGCCTGGTTCTCTCTGAGGGGGAGAAAGGCATGAGCAGACAACAAGTCCTCAGTGTAATCCTATACAGTCCCCCTATCAAATATCATCAGAAAGTGTTGGAATATCCAACCCTGAAATGAAAATAAAAAACATCGGGATCAAACATTGTCATGAATATAGAATGAAAAGAAGTGAAAAAAAGTAGAAGGATATAATATTGTTACCACATATAGTGAACAGTTGCTTGCGACAGTCCTAGTCTTCCACAGACATCCCTCTCCTAGCTTCGAATACGTTTACGCCATCATATTTGCTTCCCAGTTGTACTCATGGATCCGTGTGGGATCAAAAAGTACTCGAGGTAAGCGAAATCTGTGTACGTGGATCTCGTGTCCATAAACAGCTGAGTGCCGATCAAATATAGAAAGTAACACCTCAGCACACGCTGCCTGTATATCTCAACCTATCATAGTATTTCTAAAGATCCACCAGTAGCATACACCTAGGTGCTTCTCCTTTAGTGCTATAACCTCTTATCAATTCATATGCCAACATAACATGATCATGCAGGTGTTGCCCTGGAACAAAAGCCGCTTGGCTCATGTGAATAATACTACAAAGGACCTTACTCAATATTCTATCCATAATTTTCGATATCATCTTGTACACATTTGTGCAACAAGAGATGGGCCCGAAATCCATAATCATACAAGCATCTGTAAATTTAGCGATAAGGGTAACAATAATGTTATTAACAGCCTTGTATAGTCTTTCTTTATTGAAGAAATACTGAACTGCATCCATGATATCCTTTCTAACAACAGGCCATGCAGCCTTGAAGAACTTCATACCAAACCCATCCACCCCAGGTGCAGTCAGATAATTTATTCTCTTCATAGCCTCATAGACTTCTTGTTCAGTTATATGCCTAGTCAGAATTCTACTTTGTTCCTCATTAATTTGCATCCCTTACCTCATGATATTAATGTCAATTTTCCTCAAGGTAGCAGCCTATGTCCCTACTAACTCACCATAAAAATTAAGCACTTCCATCTCCATATCACTAGAGTTAGTGATAGGATCACCAGTTGCACTCCTTAAGGTATCTATGCGAGTTCGGCTATACTTTCTCTTTAAGGTTGCATAAAAGTATGAGTTATTCATCATAAATACATCATAAATTTAACTCAATTTAACAATTCTCCATATTTTTCATCCAAAAAATAGATTTTGATCAAGTCATTTTCAGTTCCGTCAAAAAATTACTTTCCCTTAATAAAATGCTCCATTCAAACACACTCTTAGGTGTATTAGGAGATACATCTCTGAACGCACCAAATATCATTTTTGCCTAAATTTTGTTCGGAAATGTATCTTCAAATAAACCCAAGGTTAATTCGCAAATACATCTCTGAAGTCATCTTTCATCCTTAGTAAATCAAACAACCACCACATTTCTTAAGAAAATAGTTTTGAGGTGTATCTGCGAACTATGTGTAGAGTAAGTTTAGAAATACATCTCTGAAATCTTGTCTGCATGTTTCTTGTGCAGAAATAGCGTACTGAGATTATAGTTTTCTTAATCCGAAGTAATTTTAATTCGATTAACATTTCCATTATTTGTTTCAAAGATTAATAGACACAAATATCATATAAGAGAGTAATGCGTTAATTAATAAGAAAAACAGTCATAGTACAAAAATTATTCTCAAAATATGGAAAAATATAGAAAATACAATCAAATGCATAATCTATTGAGTATGCCTAATCCTGTTTGACTCTGATACTCCTCTAGTACCAGACGACTCTCAAAATCTGCCACAATGTAATCCAAATGTTTGCGGACAATGCTCCTAGGAGCAACCTGGAAGGGGGACCTCCAAATAATTTGTACTGTACGTACCTAAACTACCGCATGCTCTGCTCTAGCAAATACATGCAAAAGATATTAGTCCCATATGCCAGCCACCTAGAGTATAATAAAATATGGTCAAATGGAAATCTATCCCGGTGAGTAGTGTATGGAATCCAGACGACGTCATCATGCCGAGTCGAGTCAATATACACATGGAACGACACAACAACATCATTCACTCTGCGCACGAGACACATGCAAGCACATGGATAATCCTCGTTATATGATGGGTCATGCCCAAACCTGTGTATGCGATGATAGTGGGCAAGGATTCATCCCAATGAATAAGAAAAAAAATAGTAACAAGTGAGAAAAAAAGCTGTTTTTAACTTAATAGTGAGATCTGTAAACTACCGTAAGCAGGGTGTAAGAGCTTGTAATTTGCTTTGCCGTCCAACGAGAACCTTCGCTCAAGTCGGAGTACATCTATACAAAGCATTCAACCCCCTAGTTCCACTCGTGAATGACCTCCAACTCGATGAAATACTTGAGGTATGCCACATCCAGGAAGGTTTCACTTTTGTCCGCAAATATGGACGTGCCAACCAAGAATAGGAAGAAGCACCTCAATGTACACTATAACACTCTAACTTTCTCCCGAGTAATTATAAATAAAATCAGCTTAATTTAAAAACATTCATACAATTAGGATGCTACTTTCATCAATAAACCTGCTCATATCATATGACATGTAACACATATAACTTTTTAAAATTATTAATAAATAAAAACATCAACATGTCTAACATCATTTTATTCAAACAGAAAACACCAACAAATTATTATTTTAACATCTCAAAGCATAATCATATCTTATAGTAATTATAAGAAATAATAAACATAGGAGATAATTTAGTAATCTCCTAGTGCAAACCCTTATAGAATTGGAACCCCACCCTTACCTTATATTTTCTTGCACCCTTATAGAATTGGAACCCCATCCTTACCTTATATTTTCTCTAGCAAAGATTCCTTCAAGCTCTAACAACAGTGCCCTTCCAAGACTCCAATTCTTTGCCCTAGCCTCTTTCTCCTTTTCTCCAAACTTTTTATGTACAATTGAGAACTGATTCTTCTCACTTCTCTCTTTTCCTAATAAACCCCTTTTTAATGGCCTTTTTCACTTCTACCCTTACTTTCTCCTCTAACTCTCTATTATGTCTTCATTATTCTCCCAAATGTCAACTTTACCCCTTATTTTTCTATTATTTTATTATATTACTATTATTACTAATTTCAACTAATTAAAATAATAATAACAATTATAATACTAATTTCCATCAATTATTTAATTAAATTAATATCCACCTAATATCAAATAATTAAACAGTCATTAGCTAATATACTTAAATTAGTCTTACTCGCCACACCATCAAATTATACACTTAAGGCCATTACTCCACACTAAGGGTACCCCCAAACACAAAACAATATCACCCAATCACCAAATACCACATAATCAAATTACGAAAAATAAATAAATAATTAAGGGCGTTATAATTCTCCCTCACTTAGAATATTTTTGTCCTTAAAAATTACATGATGCGAACAGCTTCAGATATGACTCTCGCATCCGACTCTCCAATTCCCACACCATGTTTTCTTCGACAGGGCCTCCCCACACTACCTTCACGAGAGTAATCTCCCTACCTCTCAACTTCTTCAATTCACGGTCTTCGATCCTTACCAGTAAAACTTCAATGGTAAGGTTATTCCTTACTTTCACTGTTGCACATCATTCATCAGAATCACATGAGACCGATCTGGAACATATTTTCAAAGTTGTGAAATATGGAATACATCATGCAAATTCGACAGATTAGGTGGCAAATCCACCCTATAAGCAACAACTCCAACCCTATGAGAAATTTTTTGTGGACCGATAAACCGAGGAGTAAGCTTTCTCGATTTCAAAGTACGTCTCACACCAGTCGCCGGAGTGTCTCTAAAGAGTACATGGTCTCCTTCTTGAAACTCAAGATTTTTTTATCATAGTAACTCTTCTGCCTACTATGGAGAGCTTTCATCTTCCCACGAATTAACTGCACCTTTTCAGTAGTCTGCTGGACAATTTTAGGCCCAAGCACCACATTCTTACCAGATTCACGCCAATACAAAGGTGTCTTACACCTCCGTCCATACAACGCCTCAAATGGTTCCATTCTAATGCTAGAATGAAAACTATTATTATAAGAGAATTCTATAAGTGGAATATGATTATCCCAAGCACCCCTTGCTTAAGCAAAAAACATTAATGTATATAATGCAAAAACACATGTGGATTATTGATTTGAAAACAAGCTGAAAGTAATGTGCTGAATTGAAAGTGTCATAGGGTCTGAAAATTTCACGGGTCTTAAAGACCCAAATAGTATTTTAATAATTAATTTGTAAATAGATTTTCATAAAAAAATTAAAAAATAGTTTTAAAAAATGTAAAAAAATTAATAAAAACATAGAAAATACATAATATTACGTAATATATAAAAAATAAAAAATAAAAAAATAATCAAGGAATTTCACGTGGATTCTAAAAATTAAATAAAAAATAAACTTAAAATTCAAATGGACCGCCAAATCATTCAAAAAAGAATCTGGACTCAACATAGGCTATAGTTAGAGAATTTGGAAATTACTAAGGAATTTTAAATTTCTTTTACATGAATCTAAAACGAATCTTACTAATATTACCAGAGTTTTGTATATTTAACCCTAACATTAAACAATGATAACCATAATCATTACATTTAATTTGTGTAGATATTTGATGAAAAACACATCTTCTACTATTTATATTTTTTATTTTAAATTTATAATATTTTTATTTAATTAATCAAATATATTATCTATTTTATTTTCACTAATGTTTAACCATATTAATATTTATTGATTTGTTTTGTGATATAGTGACCGAAGCATATTTCAGTAGTGAAAATAAAATCCGAAAGATTAATAAAATCCGAAAGATTAATAAAATTTAATATATAGAGCTTTTTTATGTCATAAAAGCTAAGGTTGATATATCGACTTGCCTATAAATAATAGTCACATTTTTGGTTTTAGACTAGGGGAGTAATGCATGAATTAAATTTTAAGACAAAATTGAAACAAGTAATATTAATAAACTTAGACATATAATAACTAGCTTGAATGTTGAAAAAATGATTCGAGCATTAATATAACATAAGAAAATTCAAGAGAGTTTTCTTTATGTCATCAAAGATAATATGTTATTATATAGACATGGCTTGTTGATGGAACAAAATAAAAGAAATATAGTAGGAGAATAATGAATACAATAAATAATTTTAAAAAACAGTATAAAATGAGATAAGTAGTTTGTCCAAAATAAAAAATAAAAAGCTTTATATTCATAATTCATAGATGGAGAGTTATATATAGTAGAATTAATTTACAAATATGGATATAGGGTAGAATGTTGAATAAGATAACTGAATGATTAATAAAATCCAATAGAGCTTTCTTTTTGTCATCAAAGCTAAAGTTGATATATAGACATTGCCGTGTAAATTATAGACATTGCTTTAGACCGAGGGAGTTGTACTTGAATTAAATTTAGAGAAAAAACTAAAACGTGTAATTAACTTAAACATATAGGAACTGCCTAAACTATTGAATAACGTATGAAGGAATGATAATCAACAGAATATTCAACCCCATTAAAGCTGAGGTTGATATATAGTCATGTTAATTTATGTTGAAGATATCTAATATTCAATTCTTTAAAACCTTTTTTAATGTCAAAATTAGAAATAACCTAATCTATTAATACTTGTAACTTTTCTTTAAAAAAAAGATATAGATTGAAATTTATTGACAATAAACATTTTTTAAAAGGATTATCAAATTTAAAGGAGTAAATTAGGATTGTCAATGAATCGAACCAATTCGAAAATAGTTCGGAATTCAGATCGACAATTATATCGTTAAGCTAGGTTTATGAACCTAATGAGCTGGATAAGAGGTAAAATTAAGTTCGTTAACTAAATAAACTTTGAATTATATATAATTTGTCTCATTAGGTTCATGAGTCAGTTCAATTATATATGAGAAGAATTATATTGTTTATATAATTATTTTGTAAATCAATTGAAAAGTTATATGTTCAGCTAGGGATAAATGATATAAGTAATCCACATAAGATATAACAAACTCAAGCTCGTTTTACCCGTCGGTTATATTTCAAAGCCGAGAGAATATGTGTTTTTTTTCCATTTTAAAATTCCAAAAATGATTCGTTAGGATTGAACCAAAGACCATTTCAACTATTCCCTTGGTTATTCAGAAACCATAGGGTAAAGTTGCAAGAATTCATGTCGCCTTTCGTTACCTCGTCTTTGTAATCGAGGTACAATCCATTTTGCGTTCGAGGTAAGGTGTGTTTTTCTAAGAAGTGATAAACACATGAAAGTTAAAATTTTCAACGTGAGAGACGATGTGACAGTGTTTCTGCATTAGGAAAGGTTTTCTGTTGGTAATTACAGCAAGCTCTAGCCACACAAGTATGGCCCGTTCAAAGTGACCCGAAAGATCAATGATAATGCTTATATGGCAACACTCTCGGATTCCATGAATATGTCCAATAATTTCAATGTTGCTCACATTCATGGGTATCAAGAAGATGAGACTCTTTATTAAGAAGAGAATTCAGGGCCGAGTTCTTTAGAAATGGAGGAGATTGATGTAGAAAGGTTGGCTGCGCGTATCAGAGAAGAAGTCGCGCGTCGAAAAGTTTTGGCAGGAATTGTACATGTTTGGCATCCGATAGAGAATCAGCTCACGAGTCCAACTCATTGATTCACAGTGGCATATGAGTCTTTTAAATCATCCGAGTTTGTTTCAGGCCCAGATACAATATTTTAATATTTTCCACAATTTTCTATTTTATTTCTGTTTTGAATTTTTCTGGTTTATTTTGGGTTAAAATCCCATTACGGTTTCTATTTTGTATTTAAACACATTTGAGTGTGGACGTTAAGGTTATCTTTGATTATAATAATATTCAGTACTTTTCTCTATCCGGTGGATTTCAAAATTATATCTAACAAATTTGTTGCTTGCAAACCAGTACTTTCTTTCTCGGCTTAGCGCTTGCTAATTTTTAGTGTTTTTTTATTGCTTCATTAATCCATAAATTAGAATCAACATTAACCCCAATAAAATTACACTTAGAAAATATAAGATAGAAATCTTTAAGAATGGCTTTAACATTACAAAGATTGTATGGTAGCTTCCACTAATATAAGAGAATCTTCAGCATGTTCCAAGTTAGAAGTTAGAGATGGTTATGAAAGAAAAATAAACTCTGAAACCAATGAAGATATTCAACTCTATAACCCAACTAAGGAGACCATTAAACCCTTTTGAAATAAGAAGAAAATCAAAGAAGGGATAAAAAGTCTCCTTTCCTAAACATCTATAAATACTAAGGATTAACTATTATGATAGCTAGATTTCCTGAAAAACACATATACACACATCCAAGTGCGCAACTTAATTACCATGAAAACCAAATCTAAAAAGAATATATTCTAACAGAAACGAACAAACAAGATCATAAATATTTCAAAATCAATCTTAATTGCGAAACATTCTTTTTTTAGTTCTCTTAGCCAAATCAACCAATTTATTTACAACGAATACTCTAGAAACCAAAAATCTCCCTTTTCGAATAGAATATTAATTTAATGAAGTGACCTTATCTATAACCTTGGATAACCTAGACGACAATAGTTTTTCTAGACACTTACAAAGAGATTCAAGAAATTCAATATAAGGAATAGGTCCGAAATTCCCTAGCTAAAATGAGAGTCAGCATTGGAAATAAAAGTGACAAAAGAAAAAAAGAGAAGCTATGAGGGAGGTATGTGAAGAAATAAAAAGAGAAATGATATTTTGACACCGAATTCTTACACTACATTGTATGTCACTGTTCATAAATACGGCGAACAATGACATACATAATTTTGACCTTTTAATTATATTTTTTTTCTCTCTTCAAAACAGACCATCTAGATGAGACCGACAAAAAAAAACTCCTGATTTTATATGTGAGAAACCTCGCACCTCTTGCCTAAACAGTAACATTTCATTATATGATCATATATGTAAGTAATAAGGAGAATGTCTAATAGACACTCAAATAAAATCATACACGCCCATTTGACACCATATAAAAAATTATTTAATAAAATTAAATCTTGTTCATTTTTTACAAACTTTTTTAATTTATTATTGATAATTAATAATAATATTGATGTCCATGTATAAAAACTCAAGTAATAATTATTTTAAATTGCAAGTTGTTTGAAAGAATTATTTTAAATATAACTCATTTAAAAATATTAATGAAACATTAATCTTATTTTTGTTTCCGTATCCTAAAACATTTGTTACTCTCTTTTATTAATTAATTTTATTTATCCTTTTTATATTATTATTAAAAAATAAATTTGTAACCTAAAACCCTTATAACCTTAATTATATATTATCTTCGTATATAATACATTTTTTTTAGTAATTATGAAAGTAGCAACATAAGATTGTTGTAACAGAAAATAATTAGAGATGGCCGGTAAAACTGTAAGTAAAAGTCTTATTTCATAAATAACTACATTTTTTAATTTAATTGATTTTTCACATACGGCATCTTAGTTTGATATTAATAATTATGGTCCTGTTTATTGCCTTTATAAACTAAGCTTGAATCCTAATTTTCTACTCACAAAATAACATCTCCCCTCCTGTTATCTAATCTTGTGAACTTATAGTCTATTGCATTGCATAAAAAATGTTTCGCATGAAAATATCACTGTTGTCTATGTTCAGTACTCTTTGCAGTTTGCATGATATCTGCACATGCAGCAAACTTTGACATTGTCAACCGATGTTCCTACACGGTGTGGCCAGGTACCTATCTTACTAGTTCGGGTCCTGATGGTTTTCAATTGAATTCAGGCCAAACAAGGAACCTAAACATTTCTGCTGGAACAGTCGGCCGAATTTAGGGTCGAACCGGTTGTAAATTTGACAGTGCATTTTCAGGCCGTAGAGGTTGTGAAACGGGTGACTGCGGTGGTACCCTCAAATGCACCTTACATGGTAAACCTCCAAACACACTTGCTGAATTCTCACTCAGCGATGAAAACAATGTAGATTACTTTAATTTATCGGTTAGAGATGGTTTCAACATTGCAATTCAATTTGCTTCAACCTCTAATGGATGCAACAAAGTAAGAACTTGTAGAGATTCTGCTTGCCCCGATGCTTATCAGGTTCGTAGGGGCATGGATACTTCTAAAACGGTTTCATGCCCAGAAGGTACCAACTATAAAATCGTCTTCTGCCCTTGATGTAATAAAACCGGCGATATAAATGTAAGACAAGAAATATTGCTTAGTGTACTCGTGAAATTATACAGGATTTTTCGAGAGTGCAATATATGAAATAAATGATGTTATAATGAATAAATATATGAAAAAGTGATGTATTTTGTACACCTATCAATATACTGTGTGTTTGTTTCCAAGTCTATTCTCTCGTCAATTTTAAAAATTACTAACAAAAATAATAGTAATGGATAGGGTAGCAGTATAAAAGTTCTAAACAAATGGAGAGATGAACTGTTATCTCTATTGTGACATGTACTCTTAAGCACTTGCACACACACTACTCATACTTGGCCACATTGCTTATCATCTTGGGCGGCCACATTTCTATTAACTTCATTGTATTATGCGATGTTATTATTGTTGATAATAATGCAAGTGTAAGTGAAAAAATAGTCTCACATTAAATAAAAATATGGTGACTTGAATATTTATAATTGTGAGAATCCCTCACCAGTCACCTATCACCTTAAAGTTTTTGGTGAATATGTGATGTGTGTCTCACATATAAAGTGCTAAACCATTCTCAATAGTGATTCTCAACTGTTATTTACTCGACTACATATTACTACTCTCTCGACCACTCTTTTAGTTACATGTTGAAATTTTAGAGGCTTTGGCGAATACTTTGATTAAATCTTTGATTCATCCTATTTCTCATTTGATTCAAAAGCTTACTCATTACAAAGGCTAAAGGCTAAGATTCACTAAAAAAAATCTTAAGTTGCAGGGTGAACAATAAAATACATCCTACAATTAAACTAGTGCGAGGTAGAACAAATACTCTACAAAAACGTTAGATGTAACTTTTTGCAGGTGTAAAACACCCAACAACGTTGCTAGGTGAATATCACTTCGCAACATTTTTTCCAAGCTTTACAATAGCGCACCAGCCTGTGTCAATGAGAGTTAATGGAAAGTTGACTTATGTTTGTTAGGTGAAACTCACCTCGCAAAATTTATTTACATAGTGATATCCACCTCGCAATGTTTTTGCTGAAAGAATTATCCAACGCAAAAAGAAACGAATTTAATAAAAAAATATTTATATTTATAATAATATAAATATATTAAATAATTTAAATGCAAAATTAATTAAAAATATTTAAATTTATAATTAACTAAAAATATTTAAAGTCATAATTAATTAAAAATACCTAAATTCATAATTAATAAAAAATATTTCAAGTCATAATCATGGATTCATAAAGTCTTCATCAATCTCGAAATCGTCATTCTCATTCTTGTTTACTCCTTCTTGGTCACCATCCGCTCCATCTCTACCACCACCGAAAGTTTGTTGAAGCATATATTGTTGTATTTGTTATTGTGTAACTCTTATTTGTTCTTGTGAAACTCTCAATGCTTTTTCCAATTCAATTTGTCTTCTTCTCATTTCTTCCATTTCAGCCTTTTGTGCAGTTTCACGTGACGCTACTTCAGTTTGAGCCATTTGTCTAATTGTTTCAGCCATTTGAGGGGTTAATATCGGATGACGTGACGACCCTTCCCGTATGCTATTTTCCTAAACAAAGACCCAGCCCCTTTACTATAGTTGGAGGCCAAAGGTCCATCAAAATAAATTTTCTCATTAGGTTTATTTTCACCAGTTGTTTCCATCCAAAGGTATAGATCCACAACATGATCAATATGGTGTTGGCCGGATGGAACACCTAACTCAAGATGTTGAGCTATTAAGTCTCTCTTCCGTGTCCGATACCCCTCCTACACATAAAAGAATTAAATTAAAATATTAAAGAAAAGATAGTTTAAAAATAAAAGAATTGAATAAAAAATTTAAATATTAATATCATCTTACCCCAACATTTCTTGCACGTTCGTTGCTATACTCTCCATCTCCTCCTATAAACCCTCTCATGAACCTCGACAATTAATAGGATTCTTCTTTTAGCATCAGTCTAATTAATACATTTGAACTTAAAATAAAAATATATAACAAATAAGAATATAATTTTAAAAAAGTAGTAAGATGAAAGTGTAATTATTATTCGATCAACATATTCGACAATACAAATACTTCCAGCTCTATAATAGTTTTAGTCACTTGTTGGTGACGATTGTGTTTAATTTACGACGGTTTTACTATGTCGCAATTTTTGAAGGATTATAAATTCTCTCACCAATATTTTATGAGGCCAAAATGATTTATGAATTTTGGATTATCATAAATTTCATCACTAGCTAATACAATTTATGACGGAATTTTAATATTTTTCTAATGGATTTTTATCTTCTCTAATTTTTTTTAGTAATGATAGTCCCGTTGTGGTAACTTGCATTTTATTTACTCGAAATAAGAAAAAATACCAAATTTTTTGGCAACGGTATAAACAGTCATTAATTCACATTTGAGACTGTTATTAACCGCCGCTATAGACTGTTAAAAACAAATTATCAAATAAAATAGATAACAGTGATATATGTCGCAAGTATATATTAGAGGTAGTTCAGAACCGTCGAAATATAAGTTTTTGGCCTATTATGGACGATATGACCTTTTGGGAAATTGGAAGTGGTGAGAATGTTAAGGCATGGGATGATAGATAGGTTCTACCAGGAGTTAGATTGGAAATTTTCATGGAGTCAAGTACTGAATTACAAGAGAATGTTAAAACTTATGATTTGTTGAATGATAGTGGTAATTGGAATTTGGGATGGTTTCAATCAATTTTGTCTCAAGAAATTTTGAACAGATTGATGAAACTAATTCTCCAAGAGTTAAAAGTGGCAATAATGTTTGTTTATGGGGTGGTACTAATAATGCTGAATTTATTGTTTCTAGTGCTTCTAACGTTATTAATAAGAGTAATGTTATTTAGTACAAAAGAATTTAAACAAGAAACACAAGAACGTACATGTGTCATAAATTTAATGGATAATTTTTAATTTATCATAAATTAAATAGAGATCATGAGATGATTATGATAAATAATGATTGAGATTTATTCTTACTTTTCTTGTTTTCACTTTTTCTTACTAACAAGCATTTTCCTATTAATAATACTAGGAGTGCAAATCTTACTAAACATTGGAGCAAAATCTGGAAGATTAGGGCCACTGAGAGAACAAGAACCTTTTCTAGGATGGTTCAACATAAGAATATCAAAGTAAATCAGTTGCTTCAACCCCTTTAGATCAAAAACCATTTTTGTTCAGAATGTGATGGAATTTTTCAATCAACCATCCATGCGCTTAGATTCCGCATCAGAGACAAATATGGAGCTTGGCTAGGAAGCTTCTAGGAAATTGTATTATTGTAGTACCGAAGCTTTGAGGAGTGTATGAAGGACTGAAACATGTGTTTGACAAAGGCCACATGAAGTAAAACTTCACATAGATCTACAATATAAGAAAGTTAATTGCTCTGGAAAATACCGATTTGCCCCCCTGCTTCTATATTGTTCCACGTGGACAACTTAATTGCAAAGCTTCCCAATCTACCTATTCTACCTCATTGAATCACGTTTCTCTCTCATTTTTTCTCTTTCACGTTTCTCTTTCTCTCACTTTTTCTCTTTTTCTCTTTCTCTCTACAGAAGGTGGGGTTGTTCTTCCTCAATCTTCTCCATCTTCCTCTTCCTCAATCTTCTCCATAAACCTTCTTCCTCTTATCTCTCTTCCCTCTATTTGTTATTCTCTTTCTCTATCGTTGAGATGAAACTCTGATTTCTGATTATGTAATGATGCACAAAATTAGGGTTTCAAAAATCTTATTTAGCCTAAAAGAAGAAACACAAAATCAGGACTTTGGAGAAATCACTGGTATCCCTTTTTGTATTCTACCATGGTGAGTTCCGATTTCGATTCCGTAACTTATGTGAAAGAACAATCAAAGCATCCATCAGAACAATAGGCTATGGTGATACTGAATACTGAAAAATTGTTTATTTGTGATTCATTTTTATAAAAACGGAATGTTTGTTTATTTGCTGTTATTGTTGTTGTTTTTGTTTTTGGTGGTGTGTTTAGGGAAGCAAAATGAGAAGAACTTGCTGAGTTTAAAGGGTTTGTTTTGTGATGAAGTTCTTACTTTTTGTCATTTTAAAAAGATTGAATCTGATATGAAGCTTTTGATTTTTGATTTTTTTTCTCTGCAGAATTTTGGAGAGTTAGATGAGCTTTCTATTTTTTTATGCCAAATTCTAGAAAAAATATAATCTTAATCATAAATCACTAAAGTATTTTATAGAAATCTGATGTTACAAGAGGTATAATAAAATTGCAATCTTTTGATATCTTAGTAAAAATTGGTTTCTTTTAATATCAGTAAGCACACCTGTGTCCTTTGATTTGTGAATTTATACTGATTTTTTATTCCTTTCAGCTGAGGATTGTTGAAGCCTAATGTAGTGATTGAAGCATTTCAAGATAGGGATTCTAGGATGAATGTTGTTGTTGCTCAAAATCTCAGCAAGTTCACTAATCCTGAATACGGTAAATGATTCAATATATCATATATTGTTTGAATCACAAGCTATATTGACCAGTCCTGTTTTGCAACTTTTTATACTTTCTATTAGTATAGGCATGTGTTGTTTTATCAATATAATTTGTGCGACATGTCCGATATTATTGTTATTTGCTAATGGTTTTTCTCACCGTAGGTTTTCAAGAACTCTCGGCTGACTTAGTTGAGGCAGCAGCTGCTCACTGCCAGTTAATTGTTGTTTCCAAGTAAGTTTCTACTGAATTTACATGTCATTGCTTGTAATTAATGTGTTGCTGATTTTTACTCTCGCGAGCTTCATGTTCTCTATATACTTCTTATTCGGTTACTTCATGTTCTTTATATACTTCTTATTCGGTTACTTCATCATCAGTTGTTCAGAGTTTGAGAAGTTTGGCTGAATTGACTAGGTTTCAGGTAACGGGTTTAACAATTTTCAAACTTTGTGAACACTGTCATTTGATCATTTGACAGCAATGAGACTTTAGCTACGCTTTTAACTATAAATTATTTTGGAACTATGATCTATAGCCAGTCTTTACTACACGTTATATTTATAACCAGTTTTTAATCACTATTCCTATATTAACTGATCACTATTTCTATATTAACTGAAAGAAAATTCTGCAGGTAGCTACTCGTGGAGGTGGTTTATCAACTATCATTGTTGTTAGTATGGCTGTAACTGGTATAGAAGTCCTTTATTACCATCAATATAGTAAAAATGACTTTGACTTCAGTTATTCTGTCTCAGAGCATAAAACCTGCTGCTTCACAGGTTAGTGGTTCAAAGTTCAACAACTTGAAAAATGAAGCAGGTGCGCCTAAAATGAAGCATGTTCCTAGGTATTGATTTTACCATACTTTCATATTTCATGTTAAATTGGTTTGAATGTTGGTCATCAATAATATTGTTCAATTACAATTAGTCATCGAAGATTCGATTTCGATAGAGTTTTATAGTTAGTTTATTGAGTGATGCTTTTCCACCCCGTATGGTTCTTCTGTTTCGTATAATGTTAAAGTGGTTACATATTGATTGTAAATTAACAATGAATTGTTAATTTGAATCTAATCCGACCGTTATTGGAATAAAATTGTTTACCATTTGATTTGATGTAATTTTGTGATGTTTGTTTCGAACCGGTAATCTACGAGCTACTTGAGAACCTATCACTTATCTTTACATATTTGTTTTCTTAGGTGTATTTGAATCATTCGTGGGTGCAGGTTTACAGCGTCAGTTGCAGGAACCTGTCCACCGTACGATCTCGAGGTTCCACCGTAAATTAAATTGGTAAGTAGAGATCGGTAATATTTCTGTTTAATTTTGCCGAGATATATACTTTAATGAAATCAAGGATTATGAAATGAAGAATTTAATGCTTTGAAGTTATTAATATAAGTTAATATTTGTATTGGCTTCATGAAATAAACTTGCTGACAGTTTCAAAAATCCTTCAAATCATTGTGTTGGTTTGTTTTAATGATGTTTAGTGGCTTTCACTTTTCAGGTTCAATATTTCTTTGTTGGTGTAAAGGTATTGTTCCATCTACTTGGCGATCCTAAAACTCACGACGATACCTCTACCCGTATGAACATTATTGGATGTCACACGATTCTGTTAGAAATATGATGCTCATAGTGCCGGGGTCGTTCTCCTGTTGGCGGCAAAGTGAACGATACTGAACATTCAAGAGAAGTGTCTTCATTAAACCAAACCTGCCCGCTGTCAACATTCATGAAAGTTTGGTTTGAACCTATAACTTCTAAGGTGCATTGTTAGTCTTAAGCTAATCGGTACGTTGGATTGGTGTCGCTTATAGTTGAGCGTTTTCAGAATGTTGTTCGTAATTCGTAAGGTGCGTTTTAAATTTGAGACCGGAAGATCTAACTACCTTATATATTCATAGGATGATTTCGAGTATTGTTTTCTTTTGATATATCACAGTTATTTCTGTCTATAGGTCACTGGCAAGGCATTGATGTTAGCTGAAATCAGAAACTATGTACAGTCTCTTCAGCAAAAAATGAAGGTATGGATAAGATCATATTTCTAACCAGTGATTATAAATAAAATAATCCAACTGATTTCATCATATTTTTGAATTTCTTAACCATTGCAAGAAGTCGAGCACCGAAATTACCTAAACACTAATCCTTAATTATTTTTCAGTTATGCACTTATAGTTTAATTTCTACAACATTTCCAACAGCTGGATGATGAATCATATATGTTTGAACGCCGATCTCAATTGTTGCATCGTCTTAGGCATGTAAATTACTCGAGTATATGAAGTTGCTTCCTAATTTCCCCTCCTTAAAGTTGTCTATTTCAGTTTGATATACAGTTTTTGCTTGGAGGTAGACTTCATTTTGAATAAATACATGTATTTGCTTGCTGTCTTGCGGATGGAGTTAGTAATTTGGAGCTGCCAATTTGGTACAGGGTGATATCAAGACCTGATATGACAAAAACATTAAGCATTAAAGAGAACTTTATGGTAGCATCAATGTTGGGAATGTGTGGAGAATATTCACACTAACAGGTACATATGAGTTGATAATGATTAAAAAAATTAAAGTAAAACAAAACAACTAATATTTTATATTCTATAAGGTAGTAAAGAGTAAAAGTTGTATTAAGTGATGACTATGGCTTCTCAGCTCTCTTATGACAAGTTAAGGTTCTATTACGATTTATATTTTGGTATACTTATGTCAACGCCATAATATAATGTTAGAATTGGTTAATTAAAATTTCGTTTTACTGTGGAAAAAAGAAAAGGGAGAATGTATGAGTATGTTGTTCACGAAAAATAATGGTAATAAATATTTATTGTGCGATCTCATATCGGAATTTAAACTAATCGTCGTTGTTCTTCCATACAATATTTTACTTTAGATACACTATTTAGCATAACTATTTAGTGAAAAGTGGTTCTTCATTAACTTTTTGTTGCTTTTGCTTTAGCTCTGCTGACAATTCAGATCAAAATTGCAACCTTCCGCTCATAGAGTATTCATCTCTTTCAAGTTTCAGCTTCTCCCCCAATCGGTTTGAACCATTCAACCGTTTCTTTTTCTGATTTAAAATATTTGTTATAGCTTTGTTGGTCTATTTAAGTTGTTACTAATATGTTACTATTGCTATTTTACAATTTTGGTATTTGTTTGTTGCTGTTGGATGCTATCTACTGCTATATTGGTATTTATTTGTTGTTGTTGGATGTTGATCTGCTGCTGTTTTGCTGTTTATTTGTTGCTGTTAGAAGCCATTGAATGTCGTCTGTTGCTGTTCCGTTGAATGCCGTATGCTGTTGTTTGTTGCTGTTGGATGTTGTCTCATGCTGTTTTGGTGTTTGCCCGTGTTATTCTGATGCTGTCTCATGCTGTTTTGGTCATATTTTTAATACTTCTTATGCATTATGATGCTATTTTGAATAGATTTGAAGTATATGTTGACAAACTATGAATTTTATATGCATTTTTCTCTTCCTGTGTGCAGGTTCAAGCATCCCACAGTTTCGATTTGAACAAGGCTTATGTTTTTTCTTGATACTTCTCATCAGTATTTTCAATAGCTTATGTTTTTTCTTGAAGCAAATGCGTATCTATTAGAACAATAGCTTATGTTTTTCTCATGAGTATTTTCATATGCGGGAATGGTCTTTTGTCTATCTATTAGAACTCATAATATCGGTTTTCACGTGTCTACAGTAATTTATATGACAGGCCTTTATGGATTGTTCAGTAGCCGTCTAAATCAAGCCCAGATAAGAGTCACGATATCGTCACCGCCATTGAAAATTACAGCCTAAATGACTTTATGACATATATGATATTTTCTGTATGGTTGATACGTTAGGGATACATTGAGGCTGAGCCCTCGTGATCATGCTTACTATCTCGATTACGTCGGAAATGAATTGTGAGGACGATGCCTCCACCCAAAGATAAGTGTGTTTCCTTACAATATATATGTTTTCCATACAACAAAGTTATGCTTACAATATATGTGGCTTTGTGACAATATATCTGTTTGTGTGAAATCTCTATGCTTCACATCCACTTATTGCTGCATTTAAATACTCTGTACTACAAAAAGGTTGTTGGTCATAAAATACTCTTTATGATAGAATAACATTATTTTTTTGTTAAATTGTTACAACCATGTCTCTTTTCCCCTCTTCATGATTCGATGCAGATCTGGAGGAATGGCCCCTGCTGCTAAATACGGTGGGTTTAGTTTTGGAGGGCCGGGTATGTCTCATAGACAACCTGCTGCTGATAATGGGTCGGGGATCACTAACAATACTAGGTTTGGGTTTTGGAATTTTGTATTGAATTTTAAATGTGTTTTGGGGTTGCAGGTAGTGATGTATCCAATTATCAACCTTAGGAAACACAAGATGGATCTTTATTGGTATCTCAGAAAACTTGAAGAGGTTGTTATTAGTGTTCTGTCTTTAACTTTTTCGATTCATGCTTCTCGTGTGGAAGGTTTAACGCGTGTTTGGGTTGGTAAGTAAGACTCTACAAACTGAATTACTAAATTACTAATTTTCAACAATTTAGGTATTCTAACGAGTTTATGGAAATAAGTTGAAAGTAGCCGATGAGCATGTCATAAGGTGTTAGAGATTAGTATACTGCAACAATTTATCATAATTTTGGAATCTTGATCATAATTGACAATTTAGTATACTGCAACCTGTAGAGATTGTTAGAGATTATTCAATTTGTGTTTGACTTTTTTATGTTTCTAGAAATGCTGAAATTTTAACTGTCCATAATCTGTTTTTACTTATTCTTCATTATATCTTTGTATTTCAGGAAATGAGAAAGTGGCAGCTATATGTATAAGGGTGGCTCAATGGATAACATATCATGGCTTAGCACTTAACGTAACGACGAATTTGAGTCCCTTTAAATGGATCGTCCCTTGTGGAATACGTGGCCGTCAAGTTGGGAGTTTCAAAGGGTTGCTAAGAGAAGCTCAGTCATCATGTAATGATCATGGAACATCTAATTTGCATGGTTTGGATGATGACAGTCTTATTCATATTACTCATAAGTCCTTAATTGAAGAGTTCTAAAAAGTGTTTCAGCTTGAGTACCATAAAACTATTTCTGTATCCATGTTGTGTGAAAGTAAGGGAAATGAAGTTATATACCAAAGAAACAGCAAACCTGAGTTTCTTTAATGCACATAGACAATTTATTTAGTATTAATTTTTTTATAGGTGTGTATTAAGGCATGTGATGCCAACAAAACATCATTTATAAATTTGTAAATTAACAGGAATTCCAGTCATGTTAATTTCTAAGACATTCTTAATAAGTAGATTCTCCAATGTATCTGGACCTGCATAGCAATTAAAATTGTATTTTGAATTATGATATTATTTGGTAGGATTGTAATTTCCATGATGAAACCAAGTACCAAGTACTTTATTCGTTTAATTGCTACTTTTTTTTAATGTTTATATGTTTGTATTATACCTTAATCTTAAATTTGTATGAGTGAAATAGAATAGAGAATCACATAGGAAAAATGAGATTTATGGTGGTTCTAAATTTAATAAATGTGTTGAAATTTAAGGAAACATGAGTGAAATGTTTGACCATTGAAAGTGAGACAAACTTACAAATACGCAGAGAAAATAATTTTTAATTAAAGCTTAAACTTTCTTTTTTGTCATTATGCCTCAAATTTTTATTTTTTTTTAAATAATCAGACATTTTTCTATATGTTCAATTATTATTTTTTCACGGGTACCCGATATTTTTCTATACATTCAATTATTATTTTTTCACAAGTACCATATATTTTTTTATACATTCAATTATTATTTTTTCACGGGTACCAGATATTTTTCTATTAAAATATAATCTGAAACAAATGCGCGTCCCGTACCAGAACCCGTGCGAACGCACGGGTTTATTACTAGTTGCAAATATGTGTATATAAGTCTTACTTCTACAAACTACAATATGAGAGTTGGATGGGATTTACTTTAAATAATCAAGAATTGGCTAAACCAGGATTGTGTTTGTTTTTTTAGCAGAACTCGTTGGCACTTGTTACAGTAGGATTATAATGACTACTTACCACCTCACATATTTTTAGAATTCCCAAGTTGCCCATGGACATATTTTCATATTCGTAGTCCATTCAAAATTTTCAATAACAGATTAAAATTCCGATAGTTCATTTTTAAATATTTGGTGTGAATTATTTATTTATTTTTTTTGAAAAATATTTAACATATAGAAAATTTTGATAAATCTGGTATTTGCCTTATTTTTCAAAAATTTTTAAAATTTCGATAGTTCATATTCAATAAAAAAAAAACAAAAATTTAACACTACCAAAAATTTCAATAAGTGTTTAGTTTATTGAAAATTTTAAAATTTTTTTGATATTTTTTCAAATTTTTACCGAAAATGAGTGATTTTGTACCGAAAATTTTGATATATCTTCGCAAAATCAAGTAAATGCAATAAAAAATCATAAAAAATTTAGTAAGAACATAAAGATAATAGCAGTCACTATGTGGGGTGTCATGTATAATTGAGGGGTCGGTAGGTTAAATAGTCGATTATAATCCTGTAGTCTGTTTTATTTCATTGGGCCTAGACCCTTTGGTATTAAACAAAATATAAGATAAAATAAAAGAGAATATTTAAAATTAGGTTTTATTTATTTTTTTCATTAACTCTCTGGCTCATTAAGGGAATTAGGAATATGAGTTCATATTAAAGTATAGCTCTATTGATCAAGTGTCCAAAACATTTTCAAAAAAAAGTTTATTAGAAAGGTAAATATAGTGACCTTCATTTAAATTAAGATTCGCACATAAAATATTCTTATAATTAATTTTTAGGTACGACACAAAATGTTGAATTATATAGTACTCCCTCTGTTTTTTATTATAAGTCGTTTTGGAAAAAAAAATTGTATTTTAATATAAGTCGCTTTACAATTCCAATGAATAATTAATGCTATTTTTCCTATTATATCCTTAAATATTTATTATTCTCTCTCCTTTCAATTATATAAATTTATCTTCCACATGTCATTAATGAAGGATAATTTTGTAAAAACCTTCATAATTTCTCATTTTCATACAACAATTATTATTTTTCTTAATCTGTGTGAAAAGTCTAAAACGACGACTTATAATAAAAACGGAGGGAGTATATCCTAAGAATTAATAAAGTTAAATAGAGCTTTAATTATGTGACCACAACTAAGGTTGATATGTAATATAGACATGGTGTGAAAATTATAGTCACTTTTATAGTTTTAGATCATAGGAGTAATACATAAATTTAATTTAGAGACCAAGCTAAAACTCTAAATTGTAATTAACTTACATGTATAGGATCCAGCTAGAATGTTGAAAAAATTATCCGAACAGTAATAAAATAGAAGAAAATTCAACAGAATTTTATATATGTCATCAAAGTTAAGGTTATTATATAGACATCACGTGTAAACGAAAAAAAGAAAAGAAATTATAGTACTAGAATAATTAATAAAATATACAATTTAAAAAAAATATAAATGAGATAAGTCTTATAAAAAAAATTATATTCGTAGATGAAGAGTGTGTTATACACGTGATAATAGATAATTAATTTACAAATATAGATACGGACTAAAATGTTGAATAAGATATCTGAATGATAAATAAAATTTCGTAATTTTTATTTTTCATCAAAGCTAAGTTGAGATATAGACATGACTTAACTGTATTGAAAGGAGAAATTATTTTTATTAATTTTTCATCAAACAAAAAATGAAGGTATCCCTAGGCTTAGGCTCTTCTCCGAAGGGGTTTTGATTTGGTCCCCTGTATTTTTTGTAATTCTCCTTTCCTTTTGATTTATTGAATTTTCAGTTTATTAAAAAAAAATAGTAGTACTTAAATTAAATTTAGAGATAAAACTAAAACTCAGTATTTTGTAATTAACTTAAGCGTATAGCGAATAGCTAGACTATTGAATAAAGTATATGTAGGAACAATTAATAGAAGAAAAATCAACTGAGCTTTATTTTTGTCATCAAAACTAAGGTTGACATATAGGCATGATGTGTAGATCTGTAAATAGATTACAATAAAGTTAAATTTATGTTTATGATATCCAAGATTCAATTTTTTGATAGTTCGTGGTGGTGCATCGTTGCGCATGGTTAGTTAGCCCCAACATTTTTTAATATGATATTAAGAGTCTCGTTTAAAATTCGATGGATCATCTGCTATCACATACCAATTATTTCCACGCTTCGGATGTCTAATCCTGGGTGTGGAGGAATGTGTTAAGAGTCCCATAATGCATGACATGAACATGTCCTTATACGTGGGGACAATCATCACCCTATAAGCCAGTTTTGTTGAGTTGAGTTAGGCTCAACCACATTTCTTATTGTTCATTTTGATTGACCGCATTAGGTAAAACAATATGAGTAGTACAAGATATATTTCGGTGAAGATGCATCATGACGGACAAGATGTTCCAGCATGAGGGGCAATATCTGGCCTCAATATATTAGCTAGATTTCGTGAGTAAATTTGAGCTTGATTGTGTTTGTTTTTAAGAAGATTGTTTTTGAAAGAAGTTTGTTAATCCAAATCAGTTTGGAAATAGATTTTATTAAATCCATAAAGGTTGAAGATGACTTATTTGGATATGGTTTAATTATAGAGATTGAGATTTGGTTTAAATAAGAAGATTTGGTTCGATTGGATTTGCATTGAAAGAAAATTTATTTGAATATGGCTTAAAGGAAGATTTGTTTCAGATTTAGTTTAATCAAGATTGTGTTGATATTGGATATCAAAATATATTAATTGAAGATTCATTCCATGAAGAGATTTATTTTGAATTTGCACTTAATGAGAAAATCTTCAATCTTTCTTAATGATGATTTAAAGAGTGATTCAATTTTTGCAAGAGATTTATTCTGGATCCTTTGCGTGAGAAATTTGAATTATATTTTATATCAAGTAAAGATTTTATTTTATTTGTTCAAGATTCATAAAATTTTGTTACATGGACAAATGTCATGTCAAATGTTCCAGCATTCTGTGAGACATCTGTCTTGGTCTGTTACTTGGTGAGCAAGATAAATTAAAGTATATCTTGTCCTTTTAAAAATTTATTTCTTTTTCTGTTATATCAGAGATATAAGTGTGCTAGCTTGAGTTTGGATTTTGAAAAGATCTTATTTTAGCAAGATTGCATGTGGAATGCTTAATTTGTAATAAAGATTTGATTGATCATGTTTGTTTTTGTAGGATGTGATCTGAATCAAATACAACAAGAATAGTCAAGAAATTCAAATTTATTCAAGGTGATCAATCAAGATCGAAAATCATCATTGTTGAAGATTAATCACATGTACTTTTTAAAAGTCCAGCCAAAATGCATGATGGGCTTTTGGAGCTCGATTTTTTTGGCTATATAAAGACTTGATCTCCTTTGTGAAGACTCCAACCTCAAAAGAAAATATCTACTCATTAGGAGAATTATGTTTTAGTTGAGTCTTATTTTTGTAGGTTGTAATACTTTGTTCCTAGATACTAATTATGTAAGCTTGAGAACAAAGTATTTGTGAGTGTTTGATTGTTCCTTATTTTCAATCATAGTACACTTGGGAGAGTTCTTGAGAGAGTGAGAGAGGTCACTTATTCAGGGGGAGCCTAAATAAAGCTTCATAGGTAGTGTATTAGAAAAGTGGTCTTGAACTGAGAGAGTTTAAAGTAAGCCAATTTGTCTTTCTAACTATTAAGAGAGGAATAATTCTATAAAGAGTCCTGAATAGAAATACACATGTAGTATT